>NC_142658.1:22898221-23198221 GCF_026168435.1 Sesamum indicum
TCATCCATGATAAGTTTGGCATTGTGGAGGGTCTCATGACCACCGTCCACTCTATTACTGGTGAGTAGTTATTGCAGCCTATTTTCTTTTGTAACTTGAGATCTGCTGTTTGATTGTTAACCTTGATGTTATCTTTTGTATTATGTGATCATTTAGCAACTCAAAAGACCGTCGATGGTCCATCAATGAAGGACTGGAGAGGTGGAAGAGCTGCCTCATTCAATATCATTCCCAGCAGCACAGGAGCTGCCAAGGTAATTTATTCCATTACTCGTATCAAGCTTCTAGTTGGGTTTTCTGGCAACTCACTTGGTGCTTGCTTGCTTTTCTTGGTTCATATTTGAGAGAGAAAGTTTTTTGATTTATATTGTTACCTTGTGTGGTTGGAACAAAATTTGTGTAGGCTGTTGGTAAAGTGCTTCCTGCCCTAAATGGGAAGTTGACGGGAATGTCTTTCCGAGTCCCCACAGTTGATGTTTCGGTAGTGGACCTCACAGTGAGGCTTGAGAAAGAGGCCACCTATGAAGAGATCAAAGCCGTCATCAAGTGAGTTGCTGTTGGTTTTGGTAGCTTACTAAATAAAAACTCAATTGAACAGCGAACTGGTTATAGTTCTATAGAGCAATCAGGCTAAAATACTTTCTGATTTCTATCAGGCAAGAATCAGAGAACAATCTCAAGGGCATCTTGGGTTACACTGAAGATGATGTGGTGTCCACAGACTTTGTGGGTGACAGCCGGTAAATGATTATTAATTTGAGGACCTTCGGCTATTCATTAGTTAGTCCTTAATAATTATGTGATGGAATACGTAACCCTGTACATATTTCACCTTTGCACAGGTCGAGCATTTTCGATGCCAAGGCCGGAATTGCATTGAGCAAGAATTTTGTGAAACTTGTCTCGTGGTACGACAACGAATGGGGCTACAGGTAAAAGTGAAATCTCGCTCTATTTAGTGCATCTGGGGCAGGCTGATCCTCGATTCATTAAAAAAAATGTCGGCCGCATGCTCTTACGTTTTCTTGATATATATGTTGTGCATTGTTGCAGCTCACGAGTGATCGATCTGATCGTCCATATGGCTTCGGTTGCATGATGGCCTCAGCTTGTGTTACAAGAGCTCATATCTTGAGTTACTGATGAAGCAACATTGTTTTTACTTCTTAACTGCCCTCTTGAGCTTATTTCAAATAAACCCTACTACAGTGTTGCTTGCTTGGCTTTGCAGTTTCATATTTTTACCAGAGTCAGTTGTAATAGGGCTACTTTCCCTTGTGGGTTTTAAATGAGAATCAAGTACAAGTTTTTTCCCTGTACCATGATTGTGTGTATGGATATATATATGTCTAGCAAAATCCTATAAGTGGGAAATACTTCTCCCATGATGTCTGGATGTCAGAAACCTATGGAAAATGATAATCTTAATCTGCAATCTCGAGTACTCCCAGACACATCACCACACTTTTCTTGTCTATACTTGGACAAATAGAGTTGGAAATTAATTGTTTTAATAAGGGAAAATTTCGAACTCCTTTTGATTTGACATCTTGTCTGAATTCAAGCCCTACCAATAGTATGTAGAGTTAGTACTTAATGGTAATCATGTCTTACGAACCCCAATAATGTACAATTACTTTCTTGCAATCTTATGATTAAAGAATTAAATTCTTTATCAAATGTCAAGAAAAGAAAAATGAACATTTACTTTCTAAACAATAAGGTAGCTCTGTCAAACCTATCCCATACCATCCTTTTCTTAATTTTTAAAATTAAAATTGGACAACTTGAAAAAATAATTTAATATTTATGTAATCATTTTATACAGAAGTTAGTAGAAATCTATTTATAGATTCTTATTTAAATAAGTGAATTTAAATTATTAAACAATTTATTTTCTGATAATCACTTATTTTAGCAACACCCACAAATAATTAATCCTTTTGCATTTCTTCTTAATGTGTATGGACGTAATTGAGACTTTATGAAAATTGAAGGACCACATCTGCAATTTAGCACATACAAAACCTTTGGCCTCCCCTTCTCCACACTTTGCTTTCCGTTTTTAGCTCTGCAATTCGTCGTTTCGTCCTGGTGCGGACTTAACCCCGCTTCACACACACATACATACACGCACTCATCTTTATTATTAACACTATTGCATTTTTCTTTTGCCTTGTTTTCTTCAATGGTCGTTGTTTGCTCGCGGATGCCTTTGGCAGATTTGTTGCTTATAGCTGGACACTTCTCTATTTTCTGATTCTTGGACTTGGTGGCTGATTATCTGTTTTTGGCTGATTTTCACTTGTATATGTGTTTAATCATTATAGGATTTGATTAAATTCCCCCCCCCCCCTGGAGAAAGTTTTGAACTTTAATTATGTTTGGTTTTGTCCCTGATAATTATACGGATTTTTAATTTTCTTTTACTATTTTGATGAATCTTGTTAAAGGGACTTGTGAAACTGGTTTAACCTTTTCTTGGGACCAGTTGGAAGCCCTTGTGAAGATCACATCAATTCGTACCATTTGTGAGTAAGTGCAGATAAAGGGTTAATGCTGAGTGAGTGGATGTTGAGTTTCTTGTGATTTACTTGGTTTGATGTTGCACGTAATTATTGGATTCTGAAAGCACTGGCAAGGAATAAAATTAAGTGGCAGAATGTGACAGTTCTTTTCAAGCATGATACATGAACTTGAAGCTCTCAAGCTAATGCTTTTATGTTTCAGTTAACTTGGTATATTGATTGCTTGCTTATATTACTGAATTATGAAGGAGTGCTATGAACTTTAATTACTTTTTTTGGATGGAAAAAATTGCAGGATAACACTTAAAACCGTCTCATAAGCTGGTAACCCCTTCATGATCTTGCATGTTAGAAGGCTCGTCAATGTTTTCAACTTTGATGTCTTGCCCCTGGAAACTCATTTAGGCTCATCTGTCTCCAAAATCTACTTACATTATTTTTCGACTTCACACAGTCTCGCTGTGCAGCGTTACCCTTCTACAAGCAATGCATCTTCTGATCAAGCAGTAAAATGTGTAGATTTTTTGAGAAAGCATGATGCTGATGTTGTCATTGCCAAAGTTCTTGCAGCAAAGAATGAAGCTGAAGTTTTTCAGACTCTGGTACATGACCCTGGATGTAACACGGTACAAATTACCCATAGCTTGGTCACTAGGTTGCTTCATCGTTTTCAAGATGATTGGAAGTCTGCATTGGTTGTTTTCAGATGGGTAGAAACATGTCCAGCCTATAAACCCTCGCCTGAATTGTATGATAAATTGGTCGACATATTGGGAAAGATGAAGCAATTGGAGAAAATGAGGGCACTACTGGAGGAAATGCGCGAGAACCATCTAGTGTCACTAAATACCATAGCAAAGGTGATGAGGAGATTTGCAGGGGCAGGAGACTGGAGAGATGCTGTAAAAACATTTGATGAGTTAGAAAACTTTGGCTTGGTGAAGAATACAGAATCCATGAACTTGTTACTCGACACCCTTTGCAAAGAGAAGAAAGTCAACCAGGCACGTGAAATATTCTTGGAGCTGAAGTCACATATACCTCCAAATGCAAACACTTTCAATATTTTTATCCATGGGTGGTGCAAAATAAACAGGGTTGAAGAGGCACAGTGGACAATACAAGAGATGAAGGGACATGGTTTTCGCCCATGTGTCATCAGCTACTCGACGATTATCCAATCTTATTGCTTCCAAAGCAACTTCAGCAGGGTCTATGAGCTCCTTGACGAAATGGAAGTACAAGGATGTCCTCCTAATGTTGTCACTTTCACCACTATTATGCATTTTTTGACAAAGTCGGGAGATTTCAATGAAGCGTTGCAGATGGCTGAGAGAATGAAATCTGTTGGCTGTAAACCGGATACACTATTTTACAATGCCTTGATTCATACACTAGGCAGGGCTGACCGCATTGAGGAGGCTTTGTGTGTTTTCACTAAAGAAATGCCCCAGAATAAAATTTACCCAAATACATCGACCTACAATTCCATGATCGCTATGTTTTGCCATCACAGACAAGAACGGATGGCACTGCAATATCTTCGGGATTTAGAAAATTCACCGTATTGTAAACCAGATGTCCAGTCATTCTATCCACTGCTCAAGCTGTATTTTCAAGCTGGGGAGATAGAGAGATGCTTGACTAATTTACTAGACGACATGGTTAAGAAGCACCATTTATGTCTTGACTTGGCAACTTTCACACTTTTGATTCATGGGCTATGCAGGGCTGATAAATGTGAGTGGGCGTACAGGCTTTTCCAGGATATGATAGGTCAAAGCATAAAACCTAGATATGTTACATGTTCATTGCTTTTGCAAGAAGTCAGACAGAAGAATATGTATGATGCGGCTGCAATGATCGAAGACTTCATGAAGACAATGAAATCCTCCTGAATGATGACAAATGCAGGTAATTGTCACAAAGTAGTCGTAGCAATTTTCCATCTCACGTTTTTTCTTTTGCATGAGGATTCGTTCTGGGCAAGCCACAGTAGATGCACAAATTGGCTAATTGTTTTGATTTCAGTTTTTAAGTTAGATCTTCTTGTTGTCTGTGTGGCACTACATTTCTTGGATTGAAATTTGTGTCTAATAGTGCAATGACTCCCTACATTATTGTATGTTGGTGACTGAAACAATCAAATAAACCAAAGAGAAACCTATCAAAAGTAATCTTGGAATTCCTCAAAGTCTCCACAATCCACATCCGCTGGTTTGAGCATGAAGAACAAACCATGTGCAACCTGATACCTGTGTTTCTTCGTTCTCAATGCTTCATCATTGTGCCCAAATATATATAATTTTTTTAAACCCAAATTCCATTTTCTTGGTCTTCAAATATTCCCATCTATTCATCACATTTTCTTTTATTTTTATGTATTTATGTACTAATTCTTAACAGAAAACAAAATTGAAGATGAGAATAAGTATTATCCTATATCGGATTGAGTTTAAGGGACCATTCCAATAATAGTAGTTGATTAATTGTACGATGGGTCATGAAAATGGTACAGTAAACCATGATCTTACCATAAAAATGTCGAGATATATCATTAGACTCTATTCACTGTTTCGCGACGAAAAGTATGTCTCAGAATGAGAGTTATCATTGAAAATATATTGATTTAACATTATAATTTGGTATGAATACAATCTGATTAATTAATCTAAATATATTTTATTTTATATGAAATTTTATACATAATTAAAAATATATATATATTTTGAAACTGAAAATAGAAAAACAAACAAACAGGCCAGAACTTGATTATAGAGTTCGGAGACCCTCTTTGTTGAATAACTGCTCTATGTATTTCATGACAATATCATTGAACAGAATTATCACGTATTGTCAATGACTCAATGCTCGAATGACTGACAGTAGTTGTCTGTACGACGGATTTTCATATGAAAATCCAAACAGATAAAGAACCAAGAAAAGAAAGCACTAACAAAGAAAAGTAGCATCCATCACGTCATGCAGAAAATCCAAGAGCTAAATCAAAACGATCAACTTCACAATGCTTGCTGATAGGTTTTCCGGGCCGGCGCTGTTGATGGATTAATTGGATTATTCACATACAATTTTATGGGATTCCCAGGCCAAATAATTATTAGCTTCCAAAATCCAAACAGTAACACCCTCATATCTCAATGAGTCAATTTAAAGAACAAATTAGAAATTAAAATTGAATGTGTAAAAATCATTGATATTTCTTGATATAAAATTATATGTTTTCAGAGGAAGCAATTTCGATCATGGGTTCTTTGCTTTATGGTCACTCCTGCGGTACTGTTATTATTACAAACTATAGATGAACACGGAAGCAATGGGAGAAGTGTTCAGTTTTAAAATATTCCAGAAGCTGTCGGTGAATTCTGAATTATATTCTTGGCGTCATTGTCTATCGCACCATTTCCATTATTTTCCGTGTATTTTGTCCTACTTCTCCATCACCTACATATAAATATATTCTTTCAATAAATACTTTTTTTCTTATTAATATTAATTTTTTTAATCATGGAGTCAACCAGAGGCAAAGTCCAGTTCAAGAACTCTGACATTTTTAAAGGAAAAAAATAAAAAGAAAAAGATAAAATCCCATCTGGCATAAATGTGTGTGTTAAACATACATCAATCATGCCTGTTCACTGCATTATTCTCCCAAGAATCCACCGATCCAAGCATGATAAATTTGGTCAGTATCTCAGCAATCGTAAAGCTGCAATAATTCACTGCAGAAAACAACAGTAATAATTCTAACACTTCGACAGTGTGTAACAGTGGGAGACATAAATATTAAAGTGGTCTAAAACTTGAAAATTCTTTAGTACTTCAGCACAAGACACCACAAACATTTTACTACTAAATCTCTCATTTTGTCCAGTCACCTCATTGACCACCCCACCCCAACCCCCCCCCCCCGGGGGGGGGGGGGGGAGAGGGGGTTGGTTCGGTCTTGGAAATCCGAGGGAATTTTGAAATATTCATTTGGAGCAGTCATATGAAAATAGTCATCCCCTGGATAAAAGTTCTTCACAAATCACATGTCCTGCCACAACTTGCGCTGCCTGTCTGTATTCTCTCTTTCTCTTCACTTTATCATTTCTCAGAACTCTCTCATTTCATGATGTGTTTGTCTGTTTTCTGTGGGATTTAGCTTCTTAAAAGACATTTCTTTGGACTCTGCCATGTCTTGATCCCACAATTCCTAACTTCTTCTGAATTAATTGCTTATTATTGCTGACTTTCTTAGTTGTTTCTGCTTATCCCACCCAAAAACAATCATTTTCCAACCACTTTCTTGCAGTCACCGGAATTTTAAAAGGGCTCATGTGAACATGCTTAGTGTTTCTTGTCAGAAGGGCTCTGGTTCTTGCAGCAAATTTTGTTGAATAAAGAGCGATCCTTTGTGTTATTTTCCCTTAATTTTGGCAATGCCTCCTACCTACTTCCCGTTGAGATGGGAAAGCACTGGAGAGCAATGGTGGTTTGCTTCTCCCATTGATTGGGCAGCTGCAAATGGGCATTATGATTTAGTGAAAGAGCTTCTTCACATTGACTCCAATCTTCTCCTCAAACTAACCTCTCTTCCAAGAATCCGACGGCTCGAAACCTTGTGGGACGATGAAGATGGGAAGTTCGACGATGTAGCCAAATGCCGTTCCCAGGTGGCAAAAAAACTCCTCCAAGAATGTGAAACAAAGAAAGGGTATAATTCTTTGTTCCGGGCTGGCTACGGCGGTTGGCTTTTGTACACCGCCGCCTCAGCCGGGGATGTGATTTTTGTGAAGGAATTGTTGGACAGAGACCCACTTTTGGTGTTTGGAGAAGGGGAATATGGCGTCGTTGATATACTCTACGCCTCCGCTAGGAGCACGAATTGCGAGGTCTTCAAGTTGCTGTTTGATTATACTGTCTCTCCAAAGGGGCAGCAAAAAGAGATTTCCCCGGTTTTCCGGTGGGAGATGGTGAACAGGGCGGTTCATGCGGCCGCGAGAGGCGGCAATTTGGAGATTTTGAGAGAACTTTTGGGGGATGGCTCTGATGTTTTGGCTTACAGGGATGCTCAGGGATCCACAGTTCTGCATACCGCCGCCGGCAGAGGGCAGGTTAAGGTCAGTTTTTATTTGTTCCAAAATCATACTACTTTCTTGCTCGTTGCCGCTTTTATGTCATCTTTGCCTTGGATTTGATTGCTTGGGAACTGAATTCATGTACGCAGGAGAATTATGATACTCAATCTGCATTTTCTGTTGATAGTTCATGTAATTCTACTGAAGTCCTTATTCTGTTTCTTGTGCATCTGCATTAAATTCACTTATGGTGTTACAGGTAGTTAAAAGTTTAATATCATCTTATGACATCATTGGATCAGTGGACAGTCGAGGTAACACAGCCTTAAATGTGGCGGCGTACAGGGGGCACTTAACTGTGGTGGAGGTTCTTGTATCTGTGTCACCTTCTTTACCATCATTAACGAACAATTATGGCGATACTTTTCTTCACATGGCAATTGCTGGTTTTCGTGCCCCAAGTTTCAGACGACTGGACCGACAGGTAGAGCTCCTGAAACAGTTGGTTGGAGGGAGCCTCATAAACATTGAAGACATAATCAATGTCCAGAACAACGATGGAAGAACTGCTCTTCACATGGCTGTAATAGAGAATATTCAATCTGATATTGTCGAGCTGCTGATGTCAGTTCGTTATATAGATTTGAATATTCGTGATGCTGAAGGAAATACCCCCCTCGATCTCCTGAAGCAACGACCACGATCAGCCTCTTCCGAGATTTTAATCAAGAAGCTGGTTTCGGCCGGAGGAATTTCCAATTATGAAGATCAAACAGCAAGGAACACTCTTGCTTCCCATCTGAGAATGCATGGAATTGGAGGCAGTCCAGGGACTTCTTTCAGAATTCCTGATGCAGAAATCTTCCTGTACTCTGCAACCGAAGATACGTGTCCTTCCAGTTGTGAATTCACCAGCTCAGAGAATGGGTACTCAGGTGAAATTGAAGCCATAAGATCAACTTCTGAATCAAACTCGTCCAAGAACAAAAAGTTCAGTTCTATGAGCAGTGCCACCCAACGTCTCCGGATTCTTCTTGGTTGGCTAGGGAAGAAAGAGAAGAAAGGAGACATTTCCGACTTGGAAGATAACTGTTCTGTCAAGTCGTGTAGAGTGTGTTCAAGTTCGAAAAATAGCCCAGTCCCACTCAGGCAGCAGTTTTCGGGACTATCGTCACTCCCGAGCAACAAAAGGATACTGTCTGTTCAAGGTAATCTTCCAAGTCCATCACACAAGAGGAGATTTGGCAAGGGTCTAACGCCCAGTGGTAGACAAGTGCTGCCAAAATCGAACCTTGGATCTCCTTCAAGTGCATTTTCTGGATCGTCATGGTCATCCCCAGTTTCGGTTGATGATAAACGAAAGAATAGAAATCTTGAGGACAGGAGTGCAGGGCCGTCCAGCTTGAATCAGTCTCCTAATCTTGGAAAGCTTAAGCGTAAGCATAGTTCATTCAACTTGAGGTTGATGAACAACTACTTCTGTTTTGGTGCTCAAGGTCTAGCTGTCAAGAACTCGATTAACTCCCAACAACAATGCCGGAATCAACAAAGTTTAGTCGTGTAATAGTTTGATGGCGTGCAATTGATAGGGAGTCTCAGATTTCCAGATCCCAGTAACAAAAAGTCTGTAAGTTGGATCCTATATGGGCCACAGTTGTGATTGTCCTAAAATCCTGATGTTGTCTAAAGATAATCTGTTAATGTATCTGATTGTATGGTGTCCTAAGTTTTTGCACTAATTACAAAATGTTAATGTTATCCCCCTCTGGATATTGATTGACCGTGGACTCTAGTAAAATCTTAATCAGATGAACAGCTGTGATAGTCTTAGAACTTCAAGACTTATATTTGTTGTCCTTATTCATTGTTGCTAGTACAAAGTTTAACAAGTTTTAATCACATTCGGGCTCTGAAGCTTTTAGCCATTATTGGATGATAAAAAGAAAAATAAATTACTTCCTTTTTGTGGTGGTCACACATGTGAAACTTATGAAATACTACTCCATTTGAATAGGTAAAACTGGGAATTTCAGATCTTCTTTTCAGGTAACCTATTATCATTAGGAATTACCTTCTCTAACATGCCAAATGTATTAGCCTTAAGACAAAATCCCCGAGTAAAATATTAATTGTCCTAAAATTAAGTACTTCAGTTAGACAAAGTCATGAACTTATATTTAGTATAGTAGAGTATTCACACAGTAAGTGTAATTGTACTCGTGACAAGCTGAGTTTTCTTAGAACGAACCTGGACCATATTTTTCCTATAGATTTCAAAAACAAAAGGAAAAAAGAACTTCTTAGTTACTCACTAAGCTCCACGAAAACATTGGTATCTATTCAAGAAACATAAATCTTTCAATAGTTTGCATTGTACTAAAACAATTGTTGATAATCTGGTCATAAATCCTCCATAGAGAAATACTGAAAAAATGGCTCAAATTGAACGTGGAAGAACAGCAGAGGAGAGGGCCATTGATGAATGGCTCCCGATAACTGCCTCCCGGACAGCAAAATGGTGGCACTCAGCCTTCCATAATGTAACCGCCATGGTCGGAGCTGGAGTCCTCAGCCTCCCATATGCCATATCAAATATGGGATGGTATGCATATGTTTCACTTCTTGTCTTAACATCAAGAACCTGTCTACATTTTATCCTCTGATGTTGGTGCAGGGGGCCTGGTGTGGTAATCTTGATATTATCATGGAGCATCACCCTTTTCACCCTCTGGCAAATGGTCGAATTGCACGAGTCGGTTCCTGGGAAGAGATTTGACAGGTACCACGAGCTAGGCCAATATGCATTTGGACACAAACTTGGGCTTTACATTGTTGTGCCTCAACAAGTTGTGGTTGAAGTTAGCACATGTATCATATACATGGTCACAGGAGGAAAATCCCTGAAGAAGTTCCACGAGCTGGTCTGTCCCGATTGCAACGAGATCAGGCTCACATACTTCATCCTCATCTTCGCCTCTGTCCACTTTGTTCTGTCTCATCTCCCCAACTTCCACTCCATTACCATCATCTCCCTTGCTGCAGCCGTCATGTCTCTACTGTATGTATCTGATTATTCACAAATTTAAGGATAAAACAGATAAGGTTGTTTTGATGGCTTAATGAACTTTGGCAGATATTCAACTATTGCTTGGACGGCTTCACTTGCAGAGGGGCCTAGGCCAAATGTGAGCTATGAGCTGAAAGGGCGGAGCACCTCAGCTAACGTTCTGAACTTCTTTAGCGCGTTGGGGGATATAGCTTTCGCGTATGCTGGACATAACGTGGTGTTAGAGATTCAAGCCACTATTCCTTCGACTCCTGAGAAACCGTCCAAGAAACCTATGTGGAAGGGGGTTGTGTTTGCTTACATTATTGTGGCTATATGTTATCTTCCCATCTCATTAGCTTGTTATTATGTATTTGGGAACTCAGTGGACGACAACGTCTTGCTCACACTCCAGAAACCTACCTGGCTCATTGCAGCTGCTAACATATTTGTCTTGGTACATGTCATTGGAAGTTACCAGGTAGATCAGTTATTTTAGGTTCGATTCCTATCTTACCTGGTACATGATCTTACATGCATGAACATAAATTTGATCAATGATGTCCTCTTAGGTATACGCGATGCCTGTGTTTGACATGATGGAGACATTCTTGGTTAAGAAGATGAAGTTCAGCCCTTCATTCTTGCTTCGTTTCACGACTCGAACATTGTATGTTGGTAAGGCTTCAAAATCTCAACTAGATGACCTTGTTCAAATTCCCAGTAATAGAACTGACAACTTAAGTTTATTATCTTGATTCCGTAGAATAATGGGGCGACTGTCTTTCATGATTTTTGTTAAGGAAATTTGTTTTTATTGACGGTTTGATCCGTTATTGCAGCAATAACCATGTTTCTTGGCATGACATTCCCCTTCTTTGGTGGTTTACTTGGATTCTTTGGAGGATTTGCTTTGGCCCCAACAACATACTATGTAAGCAAAAGTGAATCTAGGAAAAATGATGGATTAAATGCAGTTTTGGTCTCGTAACTTAAATTATTTGGCGCTTTAGTCCTTTAAATTTCTATGATAACATTTTACATTTTTTTAATTTTCGCAATTTCAGTTATTTTGTTCGTCGGGATTCACCTATACCAGCAAGAAGGCTAAACTCCAACGAAAAAAGGATTAAAATTGCGAATACTAAAAAGATGTAGGGCCAAAATGTTATCCTAAAGGACAAAAATACTAGTAGAAATGGGTCGCAAATGCTCCAATTTTAAAATGTCAAGTTAGAGACGCATACATTTTTTTCGTCGAAATTAGTGAATTTCGATGGAAAAATAACTAAAATCACAAATATTAATAAGATGTAGAGCCAAAACGTTATCCTAGAAGATTAAAATATGAAAATGATAAATAACTTAAGTTATAGGACCAAAAATTATGGGACATATCACGACAGCAATCATAAATATATATTATGTTGATATAGTTTGATCTACATGGCTTAATGTCGCATTTTCATGCTTGTTTTGCTTTCAGCTTCCTTGCATTATTTGGCTCATTATCCGAAAACCCAGAAAATTTAGCCTCTCCTGGTGGATAAATTGGGTGAGTGTCAAGAGAAATTCTTGAAATATTAGGATCGTTAATTTGTTTCATGGACTTGTTATATGATGAAAAATTGGTTCAATTTTCAGATATTGATAGTTATTGGGATTGTATTGATGATTTTGGCACCCATTGGAGGACTAAGGAACATCATTATATCAGCCAAGACATACAAATTCTACCAGTGACTCCAGATGGAGGACAGAAACAAATTAACTGTAGAAATTGATAGTGAAGAAGGAGATTAGTCGTGACCAGCATGCTCTTTTTTCTTTTTTTTTTTAATGAAATTCCTGATATTAGATTTTGTCTCAGTTATAACCAAACATAGTTACTGGTAGCATTAACAAAATGGAATACTACTAGTACGCTGGTAGTGTAAGATAATCTTTACTTCTCAGGCTTTCGTTGTACAGGCACTCACTGTAAATAACGCCTAATTTCAATTTTTCACTTGATGCAAAAACCTCTTGAGAATGTTCAAAATGTACCATAGGGGGCAACATTGGCACACAATGGACCTGTTTTCACCAAACCTTCTTAAGAGCAACTTTGGGGTAGAGAGTGATGCATGTCAGTCTTTTCTACTGAAACCCAATGGAAACACACTCTATTACAAGATTGATAATCATTGAAGATATTCCACCACAAGATTCAGTGGAGTAACAGGGGAAAGAACATCACTGAGATGGGATAATTGCTGTCATTCATTTTCCTATCACCGATTCACAATATTCAGGTATATATGATCTTGGAAACATCAATTAGAGGTTTCAAACCTACTTGCACTACCTGTTCTTGGTGAAATCAAACTTTGGTATATATCATATGAAATCTGACTTAACTACATTATTTCAGAACTATCTCACGCCAAAACTTGATACAAACGCGTACAACCAAGTGGAGTTGGTCCGCGGATCCAGGTAGTTTAATGTGAGCCTCTTACATTACCATACCTCCATCAATGGTTAATACCTGTGAGATCAAAGCAAATTAAAACAGAGCAATGGAAAATACCGATAATGAAACGAAGGTAAACAGCGTTGGGGACTGAAATTAGCAAGGTATAGTTAATGTCCTGAAAATATTACAAACTCAAGAACACAAAGCGGTGTAAGTTTCTTGTGAATAAGCAAGTATGCTTGTGCGCTCAAGCAGTAAATTTATACCTGTCCAGTGATGTAACCGGCAGCAGAACTAAGGGCCAAGAATTCCACCAGCCCAGCAACTTCTTCTGGTTGGCCATACCTTGCTGAATTTAACATAGGTCAATAAGTGATTATTGGGATAAAATATTGACCACAGTTTAATATTCAAATCTTATCCAAGGAGGCGAATAATCTGAACTGATGAAGAAAAGATTATTTAGCATGCTGTAGAACATTTAGTGGTTAGGACTTAACATGGGAATGACGAAGCTCAACAATGAGAAAGAAGGTCTGAATACCAACTTTTAGAAGCTGCTGCATCTTTTCTTGTGTTGAAAAAGATTGGGCCAGGAAGATGGATAAAGTTTATTATGATTAAAAGAGAAATAACTAACCCAATGGGATTGCCTCCAATATCTTTTTCTCAAAATCTGCTCCAAGCTTAGCCGTCATGTCAGATGCAATAAATCCAGGAGCAACAGCATTCACCTGTCAAAGAAGCCTCTGCTAAATTTTAAAATTTCCAAATGCTAGTACAACCTGCAGTTTCAATAATATATCTAAACATCGAACGAGAAAAATAATTCCTGGCAAACTTACAGTGATGTTTCTGCTTGCATATTCCTTGGCAACTGTCTTCGTTAATCCAATCACCCCTGCTTTTGCAGCACTATAGTTGGCTTGTCCAACATTACCCACAAGACCAACAACAGATGCGATATTTATTATCCTTCCCTGCAATGTCAATAGCCAATGTTGTATTAGTCTTAAGACTCTTTTTCTTTTTTTTTTAGACCAACTAGCAGAAAAAGAACATAAATATGGATACCTTTTTCTTCTTCATCATTATTTTGGCAGCTGCCTGCAGACAAAGAAAATCTTTTAATTAAATGAATTTAGGCATTAATATCTGTGAGGGGAGCTTTGAGATATTGACCTGTGTGCATAGGAACACTCCCGTAAGGTTTAGATCAATGACCTCCTGCCATTGAGATGTTTTCATTCTCATCAACAATCCGTCTCTCGTAATACCTAAATCAAATAAAAATATTTTAACACAAAACAAGGCAAAAGTATGTTTCACCAAACAGAATCAAACATTTTATGACCTGCATTATTGATCATAACATCTATTGTTCCCCATGCGTCCATCGCCTGCATATGTCTCAATAACATATGATTGAGACAATGATCTGTACTGCACAAAATAAAAATTAACAGAATCAGAGAATTCTCTCACAGTTTTGATCATCGACTCCACATCTGCTTCTTTTGAAACATCTCCACCAAAAGTAAGAGCCTGTCCACCAGATGCCTCTATCTGCAAAAGTAGACGCAAACTGTTATTTCCAATTTTACATTAAACCAACTAGAGAGGGTTTTACCAAAACCATGAAAATCTGTTAAGAGTTACTTAAACTTAGTTACAGAGTAATTTTCATTTATAAACAGCACAGGGTACATGCTGGGTATGAGTGCATGCATGCCACGTCAGTGGTAGGCAGATGGAAACTCTCCTCATGGAATACGTAATCAAAGCATAAATATCAATATTTTCAACAGAATCACTAAGAAAGGAAATAGTGATGAGGTAGTTCTTTTCCCCCACAATAACGCAGATAAAATGTAGAGTCCAGATAAGTAGACTTTTATCTCTAAGTGACTAAAAAATTTCAGCAAAAAGATAATGTGCAAGAATCCGGAGAATCTCCGTCTAAATGTAGTCCCCAGATTTTCCCTCATTCATTTATGTACTATGCATTATTTACCTCTCTGCAAACTTCTTCTGCCTCCTTTGATGACCTTGCATAATTAACAAGAACCTGCAGCAGTTATTCCATTATCAGTCAATATAAAGGTGAAAGAACCCTATACAAATGTCATTCACAATTGTTATATATTACTGCAAAAAAGAAAAGGATTCCATGACCTATGAGTCAATCAATTCTAGTCGAGAGCGTCTTTGCAGTTGATGGATCTCTAATTGAAGAACTTTTAAAGCCAACATGATGTAAATACACAAAAAGTTGACCATCTTATGCTGAACACTGATTGGTACTAAGGTAAAGAACCAACCTTGCAACCAGATTTCCCCAGAGCCAAAGCAACTGCCTTTCCAATTCCTCTAGAAGCTCCAGTGATAACAACAACAGGGGCTTCTAGTTTCTGTGCCAATTCAGCACTAACTTGTTCAACAGTTGAAACCTGGGCCTTTATGCCTGCATATACAGATCAATTAAAAAATATTACTACAATGATATGAAAAAGTGGGACAATCAGAAATGAACAGGAGAAGAAGGTTTATATGCTATTGCCAGAGGTAGCCTTAACCGTTTTAAGTCATGAATGAATAGCCTCCATTGCATGAGGCAATTACCAAATTCATCCCCTTAAGGCAGCTACCAGACCTCAAATTGGACTGAGACCCACCAAAGAATACTCTCGCCATCCCAAATTAGATTAGACCTTAAATTGTATCATCACGCAGCATGTTTGACTTCAATTTTTTTTCATGTGCGGGACCATAATAAATCAAGCTTACATTTGCGTCAAAAAAAAAAAAAAGAAAAAAGCTTACATTTGCGTCATGCATCCATTAATCAATTATGGCAGAAAAAAAACCCAAATACACTACTCCAGTGACTGCAGCCTAACCCCCGTCATCGCCGCCCCCACCAAAACCCAAAAGAAGCTAAAACCTTGATCTCAATATCTTCCATCAGTTGCCTCACCCCTCTTCACAATTCCTCAAGAAACAAAGAGAAAGTTAAGACAATCACACACAGATCCATACAAACACATGCACAACTTTGAGCAAGTATAATAAACCCTTGAATGTCAAGCTTTCATATGCCTGAGGACGCGGACGATCTAATGGATCCGCATTGGAAATTGAGGAATCCCGGAAGCTTCACCGGCGGCGATATTGATAAATTCCCGAGAGTGGCCATCTTCCGGTGAGAAGCACCGGCGGACTTGGAGGCGAGAACAGAGGATCCAGCTGGGACGAGAGCAGCCATCTTCAGTGTTGTGGAGGAAAACTGGAAGTGGAGAAGAAGACAAGAAGAATTGAAAGTCGCCACTGAAACCGAGTGCTTGAATTTGAATAGTAGAAAGGTAGAAAAAGGAGAGAGCTTGCGGAATTGCGAGGACAGTCTATGAGCATAGGCGATGAATACAAAGACCCTTTTCTACTTTATGATTATGGAACTATGATTGTCATATTATAATATAGATTTTATAATTCATAATAAAAAATTATAGCTGAAATCTTAGTCCAATTATTAAAACTGAAGACCGCGAATATAAATTCAACATCACAGATTCAAATCCCATTAGACTCACTTAATATGAATTATTTATTTTTAATTCATATTGTATGTTTTATCATTTGTAATTATATTGTATCTTTTATTCTATTTTTGTATATGTACCCCACTATAGATCGAATAAATGATGTGTGTATTGAAATCCAATTCCAAGAAACAGAAGGTGAGCATGAGATGAGACGCATCGGCAATACTAATCAATTTCTTTTGCTTTTGGTGCGCAATAGGGCAGAAGAAACGCATTGAACAAGGGCAGGCTGTCATCTTCCCTCCCCCACTCTCCACTCTTTTCATCAATCCCCTTTAATCTCTGCTCAAGAAACGAATGTAGCATCATAACATTCTCCTAGAAGACGGCTAGAAAAGGAGCCAAATGATGAACTAGTGGGTGAATGAAGTTGCCAGCAGGGCTGATGTTTTGGCAGAATCAGGGCAGTGGATGAAAAGATACGTCTACAGGCTACCTGCTCATGTGACGGACCTAGATGATAAGGCATACAAGCCTCAAGTTGTATCGCTTGGTCCTTACCATCACACTTGAAGGGGGCAATGTATGAGCACAAGCACCGTGCTCTTCTTCACTTCCTCAAGAGATCTGGAATATCGTTGCGGTTGTATGTAGAAGCATTGGATCAAGTGGTGCAAGAATTGAGAGACGCGTATGATCAACTGGATCCTAATTGGCAGAACGACGAAGATGCATTCTTGAAGATGATGGTTGTTGATGGGTGTTTCATTCTTGAAATACTGCGGATGGACACTGACAACTATGCTAGCATAGACATGCCATATATGATAGCAATTGAAGAACTGACAAGTTACAAAGGAATATACTCACTGGCGGCAGATCTGACGCAACAATACTTCAGAGACCCTTGGTGGTCCATCACTATCCTGCTTTTCTTGCTCGCTGTAATTCAGACCGTCTTCTCGGTTTTGAGTTACACTGACAAAAGGTAGTCATCATTACATCACACCAACACTCAACATTCAGCAAAATTGTTAGGTTCAAGACTTGAAAAGAAAATAGAATTTCTTTGGAATAATGATAAGAAACATTCAACCTGCATGGGGTTCGCCAAAATGGGCAAGGGATAACATTTTCATTTTGATTTTTGTTAATTATGTGTTGTTGCAGGAATAAATTTCGGTCTGTCGTCTCGATGGATTTTGTGGGCTAAAAGAGCTTGTAAAATTTGATAATTGGATGTGTCGTTTCCTTAAATCTTGGATCCCTTCTGTCGTTTAAGATTGTGTATCCTTTTCATTTACTGAGTTTGCTCATGTAAAAATAGCCTTTGCTGATTTCTTCCGTGCTCATCAACATTTTGAGGCTGAACTCATTGAGTGCTCCAAAATCACTGCAAAAACGTACCAAAAACTTGTAACCTCAATGGCCCAAAATGCTACGAAAGGTGAGCATGACATGAGACACATTCGCAATACTAAAAAAATATATATCGCGCAATTTCTTTTGCTTCTTTGATGTGCAATATGGCAGAAGAAACACATTGAAAAGCTACCATCTTCCATCTTCCCTTAGCCACTCTCCACTCTCTTTTCATCAATGTATATATGCACTGCACAGTGGAATTCGGGCATACAATACTTGTAGGAAATGTAGTATGCAGCAACAATTAACCCAGCCCTCTTAATTTCTCTGCTCAAGAAAAGAATGTAGTTATCATAAGATTTCCGGCCCTAGAAAATTAAGCCAACAGTTGCTGTTCCTTTCGGGGATTAAGCAAAGTATATTATTAGTTTAATGCATGCCGAAACCAGGCACGGACACATGTATATAATTACCGTTTGGTAACGAAAGCGAGACGACAGCTGGAAATGGAAATGATGAACTGGGTGAATGAAGTAGACAATGAAGTTGCGAGCAGGGCTGATGTTTAGGTAGAATTAGGGCATTGGATGAAAAGATACATCTATAGGGTACCTGCTCATGTGACGGACCTAGATGGTAAGGCATACAAGCATCAAGTGGTATCGCTTGGTCCTTACCATCACAGCGAGCCACGTTTGAAGGGGCCAATGGATGAACACAAGCACCGCGCTCTTCTTCACTTCCTCAAGAGATCTGGAAAATCATTGCGGTTGTATGTAGAATCATTGGCTCAAGTGGTGCAAGAATTGAGAGACACGTATGATCAACTGGATCCTAAATGGCAAGACGACGATGATGCATTCTTGAAGATGATGGTTGTTGATGGGTGTTTCATTCTTGAATTACTGGGGATGGGCACAGACAACTATGCTCCCAACGATCCTTTGTTCAGCAAACACGGGCTCCTCCACATGCTGCAGTCTGTCAAACGTGAAATGTTTGCTGCTTGAGAATCAGGTGCCTTTGCTGGTTCTCCTCAGGTATTGCTGTTGGGAAAGAAGAATCTGGGACTGAGGTAACTAAGCACCTGCTTGATTTCCTGTTTCTTTTTATTTAGATCACTAATTTATGCTGATGATAAACTATTTGGATGTTGTCTGTGTTTGTATGTATGCGATGTTATGTGAATAGGCTCATAGTGAGGTTCTACTTCCCTGGTGCACCCCAACGGCAGGCTCATAGTGAGGTTCTACTTCCCTGGTGCACCCCAACGGCCTACGGGCAAATGCTTGCGCTTATTAGATGTGTATCGAAAGAAACTTGTTTATGCAGATCCCAGAAGATCCCTCGACAGAAGCAGAAGCCGACACAATGATTCTCATGGAGGTGTACACGGCTTACTTCCCAGAGCAACAGATATTTTTGATGCAGGAGTCCTTTTCTCCAAGAGTAACTCTGCTGACCTGTGCAACATCACATACCGTTATGGTAGCCTTAGGCTTCCGGCATTAGACATAGATACCGAAACCAAATCAATGCTTCTCAACCTCATAGCCTTTGAGCGATTTCATCTAAGCGCTGGGAATGAGATCACCTCATTTGTGTTTTTCCTCAACAGCCTTGTAGGAGATTCTAAAGATCCTGTGTTCATGTGGCATCATAAAAAATAACCTGGGGAGTGAGAAAGATGTAGCTAATTTGTTCAACTTGTTCCGCCAGAGTGTTTCACTTGATCCAGAAAAGCAGCTTAGAGATGCCTTACATGATAGCAATTAAAGAACTGACAACTTACATTAGAAAGGAACATGTTCAATGGCGACAGAATCTGCAGCAAGTATACCTCAGAGACCCTTTGTGGCTCGCCACTGCCCTGCTTTTCTTTCTCACTATAATTCAGACCGTGTTCTCGGTTTTGAGTTATGTTGACAAAAAATAACTGTCGACTTAGCATCTTATGATCATCCATATCATCACACTTGTCATTAACAGGCTAAATGACTCATCATCTGTACTGTGTTGTGAAATACATTTTCTTCTAAGTACGCAGTTTACTCAACTCAAAAATCTTGACAAATTCGCAAGCATCCACCAACGCTCAGCGATAGAAAATTAGGTTGAAGATTTCAAAAGAAACTCACAGAAAATAGAATTTATTTTGTAATTTCAAAGGAATAAAAAGAATATACAATCAATAATAACACTAACTTAGCCAAAGTGAAACCATTAATTCTAATCTAGAGACTCATGCTAACAAACACAACGTGATACATGATGATGATCATCATCATGCGACACATTGCCAATAATAAAATTGCTCCCTACTCAATTCTCTTTCCCATTTTGATTCCTCACTTTTGCTGTGCAATAAGACAGGAGAACCACATCTAACAAGGCTCCAATCTTTCCATCAGTCTTCATTATTTTGATCAATTTCATGCAACATGGAATATATACACAGCAGAAAATGTGGCAGCAACGACCTCTTCCTCTGCTCAGAACAAATGTGGCATTGTAAGATTCCCTAGAAAGGCCAGTAATACTGTTCTTTCAACAATAAAACAGGCATAAATCCTCTGAGCTGTGCCAACTTAGACATTCCCTGCCAGTACTATTAAGTAGAAATCAGGCAGGCATGCACATATCAGCATCGAGTAAAGAAAGTGAAAGACAAGCAACAACAGCTTACTCCACAATGAAAAGGTATATAGCATCAGAAACCGTAACTTGTTCCATATGTGATTCCCGAAGGCCAGTGATGCTGCAGTTTCATTCAAGGAGTAAGCAAGGTATAGATCCTCCTAATTTATGCGCAATAATAGATGTTCCCCAGCTACTTAAAGTAGAAACAAGGCATGTATATATCAGCACTGAGTGAAGCAATTCTAAAGACTGGCTAAAATGGAAATAGAGAAGTGGGTGATTGAAGTAAACAATGAAGTTGAGAGCATGCCTGAACTTTGGCCGAATTAACATGTATCTACAGGCTACCCTGCACATGTCACAAACCTAGACAACAAGGCATACAAGCCTCAAATTGGATCACTTGGTCCTTAACATCATGGCAAGCCACACTTGAAGCCAATGGATGAACACAAGCACCGTGCTCTCCTTCACTTCCTCAAGAGATCTGAAAAACCACTGCAATTATATGTAGAAGCTTTGGCTCAATTGGTGCAAGAATTGGAAGACGCATATGATCAACTGGAATCTGGATCCTGTGTGGCAAGACAACACCAATGCATTCTTGAAGATGATGGTTCTTGATAGGTGTTTCATTCTTGAAATACTGAGGATGGATACATCTGGCTACGCTCCCAATGATCCCTTATTCAATAAGCACGGACACCTCTCCATGCTGCCATTTCTAAGACAGGAAATGTTGTTGCTTGAGAATCAGGTCCCCTTGCTGGTTCTCTTGAAGTTACTTGCTGTTGAAAATAAAATATCTCGGATTGAGGTCAGTTGCCCTCTCTCTCTGGCCTGGTTCCCTGGAAATACATATGCAAACATATACTATACATTACATAACACTTTTTTTTTTTCCCTTCTTATATGATTAATGATGAAAGAATGTGTTGTTTGTGTCATTCAGCCACATGAATATAAGCTCATTCTCAGGTTCTATTCTCCTGGTACACCTCTAAGATCACTGGGCAATCGCTTGCACTTATTAGATGTGTATCGAAAGAGCCTTCTCTACAGAGACCCAGAAGATCCCTCGAGAGAAGCAGATTCAAACCAAGTCACGGAGATGCATACTGCTTAATTCCTTCAGCAAGAAAACTTCAAGATGCTGGAATCAGATTTAAGAAGCGTAAGTTTGCTAACCTGAGGGACATCTCATCCCATGCAAGACACTTGGGCTTCCTGAGTACATCGTGGACCTGACACCAAATCAATGCTTCTCAACCATATACCGTTTGAGCGATTCCATGTAGGTGCGGGGCATGAGAAAACCTCGTACGTCTTTTTCCTCTATAATCTCATTGGAGATCCCACAGATGTTCGCTTCCTGTCTTCACATGGCATCATCTCCAATTGCCTTGGGAGTGACTTAGAGGTGGCTAGTTTATTCAACTTGGTCAGTTGGTATGACTACAGTAGAACCCAGAAGCAGCTTAGATGTGGTACACTTGATGGTGAGTGAAAAGCTAAGAAACCGCTTTACAACGAAAATGAACGCATGGCAATCTCAATTCAACCGGACTTACTTCAAAGGTCCTCGGGCTGTTATTTCTGTCATTGCTGCTATTTTGCTTTTCTCTCTCAGTATTACTCAGACTGTGTACTCAGTTTTGAGCTATATTCATCGAAACTGTCTCAGCATCTTATCAACACACTTGTCACTAACCGAATAAATGAATCTATGTAATATGAGATATATGTTCTTCTATGCAGTAGTTTATTCATCTGTGGTCAATGAATCTGTATATTATTGTGTCGTTAAACTCCAAATTTCGAATCTATCACTTCCCATCTGTGACACATTAATCTAATCACTTCAGTAACTAAAGAGTCACATTATGTCCTTCACAAGTAAAGAAACACAACTCACTAAATCTCTCAAAGACAGCAAAATCCTCAATGTCATACATGAGCATGTACATAATCTTCTATACGATAAAATGTCACTTTAAGCAGATTTTGTCCTTCGCTTGGCACTTGGCCTAGTACATAATTCAAGAGAACAAACAATTTTCTCACAAGTTGGCACATAATATAAACTACTTCGTTTCATATCGAATTCTATCTTTGAGCAAATGAAACATAAATCTTTCAATTCACAACAGATACATATTTAAACCCATAAAAAACCAATCTCTACACCACAATGGCATGAACTTATATATGCTAAAAGACACACCTTCTTTTGAGACCGACCAGCGGCGATTACCATTGAATCGGCGATCACAGAGGTTCGGAGCTCGAAATAATTTGGATATCATCCGCTGCCACGTGGCTCGCACAGTCTTCTCAACCTCCGCCAAGCTCAGCAACTCTTTTTTCTTCTACCTATATTACCGATAACGGCGGTAGAAGAGAATTGACATGTGAAATCGAAGAAAACGGAGAGGGGTTTCCCGTTGGTGAGTGATGGTGAATGCGAAGTGAATAAAGCTCCGCGCATGAGCCGCGGCGGCCATGCTACCAATTGCCGGTCGTTGCTTGTAGGGGTTTACTGGGAGATGTCCTTACAGTATACCAAAAAATGTATGTATTACTTATACTGTACACATACTCACAATTATGTAAAAGTATTAAATAGTAAAGTACATGTATGTATATCATATTACAGCTAATTTTTTAAGAAAAATACACCTCTCATTATATCTTAATACTCTTAAATATAAAATATAATTACAGTTCTTATATAGTGAGTTAAACACTACTATTTTATCTTGGCTTAAAAAATTTTAATGATTAAAAAATATAATAAAAATATGTAAAATAAATAATTTATAAGTCAATTAGTTCATAAAAGTATTTTTAAAAAATTATAAAAATTATTAAATAATTATAATTTAAAATTTAAAAATATGTTTGATCTATTTATCAAAATATACATATATATATAATAACAGAATGCACTTATGGTTAGATGAATATTAAAATTAAAAATATTAATATTTTTTTATGTAATAAAAAATTATAATTATATTAAAGATGGTAGTAGGAGGAGGTGACTTCAACACACTGGCTAATGACTTGACGGCAAAAGAGTGGTCAAACTCAAAACATATACCTTTTCTTAATTACATCCAATAATTCCTTAATGACTCCAAAACTTGATGAGAAAGCAATAATTAATTATGGGGTAATCATCACATTCACATCTATGAAGGAGAAAGGGCACTAGTTGTAGTTTGATTGGATTTGGAGGATTCCATTCCACATCACCTACTGCTTAAAATGACATGATTAATATACCTAATTCGGATAACAATAATAATCGCATCATCATTTTAGCATATATTTAAATTTTTATTTCTTTACTTGGATGTTAGGTTGTGGTCCAAATCCAACACATCTACAACTTTTTTAACAATTATAATTATAATTATTATTATGGCTTTTATTGGGTTGGGAGATGTCCAATTTTGTCAGGGTAGACACAACTTCTTTCTCTAAGTTTTAATCAAACATAGTAGTAGTTGATTGTCATAAACAATTCCCTTGTATGTTTTTTGGGTTTGCATGTACCTCAAACATGGTCCCCAAATTTGGCAATGTTTTTTTTGTTAGTACTTGACTAATGTTGATGAAATTAATAATTCAAAGAGTCAGAGTTTGATTATGGTATCATATTTTATATTAATAGTGGATTAGACCTTACTCATGGTAAGAATTGAAAAGTCGTGGGTTCGAAACTTTATTTGTAAAATAGTAATTTATGATTTGACATTTAAAAATTTAATTAAAAAATTATTCATGAATTAAATTAGTTTTTAAATTTGAATGTATTAAATAATGTTCATAGAGTATTCAAAGAAAAAGGTGGAAAATAAATGTAGATAAAAAAAAAAAGAGTTAGATTGTAATTTGTAGTGCAGAAAGAAACAAAGAAAAGAAGGTTGGTGCAGAGGAAGCAACGATACAAAGAAAGAAGCATCGTGCAGTCAGTGTTAATAAATTTCCGCCATTATTACCGTAATTTATTAACATCACCGAAATTAAGCGAAGAACCTTTTTCTTTTTGCTTTCTTCTCTTTCACTTTGCTGCTGTGCCTGTGCAGTGGTGGAGGTGGAGCTGCTGCTGCTGCCTGCTGCATTTCGCTTTCTCTCTTCGTAATCTACCTCTCACGTGGACCATAATTGCGCTCTTTTGCTCCTTGTCTTTTTAGGTTTTCTGTTTTTAGGGTTCTTTCTTTCTTTCTTTCCTTTTGCTTTGGCACTTGAAAAAAATGGTTTTGAGTGTATCTAGGTGCATTCAACACCCCGCAGATCCAAACAACCAATGTGCCAATATTTTGGGAGGATTTAGGGTTTTGTGGTATAGCAGTGAGTTTTAAAGCGGGTAAGTGTGGCACGACTGTTCTTTACGTCTGATTGAACCTGTTTACAGGTTGGAGCTCCTAGAAATTTGTCTGGGGCCGAATGTGTTTAGAAATCTTTTTGGGTTCTTTTCTGTGAATTTCGGGTGCTTGGTTTTGGCACTTTGGAGAGGGAGTTGGTTTTGGGTGAGTTTTGGCCGTTAAGATGTGGTTTTTTTGAGTAGTGGAAGAGGATTGAGTGATTTTGGTGTAAGCCACTGCTATGAATGCAAATGAATGAAAGCAGAAGATTACATTTTCGTTGGGTTTAATGGAAATGTGAGGTTTTGGTTGTTCATTTTTGGTAGAGGAAGGAGGTTATAGTATTGTAAGATATCAGCTGGATCAACTTGTGTGATTATGTTGAGTTTGCAATCTGGATCATTTAAGGAATCTGATTGAGAACTTACTGGGTGAATTCAGTCAGGGTTCTCAGAAATGCCTACTTCGCCTGCAATGCGAATTTCACCTGGGAGGGAGCTAAAGGCACAGAATCACAAGAGAGGCCGTAGTCTTGAGAGCAGGATTCTCTATCAAGAGAATGAAGATGATCTTGCTCTATTCAATGAGGTGCAGAACAAAGAAAGAGAAAATTTCTTGCTTCAGTCAAATGACAACTTTGACGATATCTTCCGTAAATTCTTGCACCTCATAATATGCTACTTGATTTTGTCTAAATGTAGTTGTGGCATTTAATAAAGCATCGCACATGTCCGTGTTTTTTTTTTGTTGCCTTATTGACAAATTTGCTTTTTATCATTTATGACATTGGCAGCGACAAAATTAAGTTGCTTTTCCGATTATAAGTCCATTCCTGCTCGAGGAGAGAGTAGAGACCTGCTCAAAGAAGAGGGAGATAAAAGTGACTACGATTGGTTGGTTATTTCCCCTTCTTATGTAATATTGCTTAATATATGTTATTCATTTTTCTAGAATGTATTTCAGATCTGTTATCCTTTTCACAACTCACAGGAGAGATCAAAAGAGGATTGATAAACTAGCTTTGAGGAATTATTTATGTTTTCACATAAACTCAGCATCTGTTTTCTGTTTGTGTACTTAGTCATGGCTGGCTGCACAAAGTTATATATGCTGCCATCGTTAAAGTTGTGATTAAAACTAATATAATGTGGATAATTGCTCGCTTGCAAGTTCATACTTTTAGTAGTTTCTTGCTGTATGTATAGCTTGACTATAGTTTGATACTGGCCCGAGTTTATACGATTTATCTGATTACAGGTTGATAACTCCACCAGAAACTCCTCTTTTTGCTTCTCTTGACGATGAGGCACCACCAGGAAATCTTGCCCCCAGAGGCAGGCCCAGGAGTCAACCTGTTTCAATCTCACGGTCACCAACGGTAATCATAAAAGACAAGAAGCTTAATGCACATGAATCATTCATGCTGTGCTAGTCCATATTTGTCTATTTCTGAAACTATTTTTATATGTATGTTCATCTTTAGATGGAGAAGGGTTACAGAAGTGGTAGAGGTAGTGCAAGTCCTCATCGGCTTAGCCCCTCCCCAGGGTCCAGCAACAGTACATCGCAATCAAGAAGCAGGCCGTTTTCAGCCACTCATTCAAGTCCTCCTCCTACTCTGCAGCATCCTTCTCCATCAAGGAGGCTATCCACCCCACCAAGTAAACCAATACCTGTTCCAAGGTCTAGTACTCCAACACCTAAGAGGATGACCACTAGTTCTGCTGGTACTACAACCCCATCGAGGGTACGAGGTACCTCCCCTGTTAAAACAAGTCGCAGGAACTCTGCTTCACCAAAAATAAGAGCATGGCAATCTGACATTCCTGGCTTTTCCTTGGAGGCACCCCCTAATCTTCGTACATCACTGGCTGATAGACCAGCATCGTATGTGAGAGGTTCCTCCCCAGCATCCAGAAATGGCTCCAGATATGGCAGGAAATCAATGTCTCCAACTGCTTCTACGTGTGTCAGTTCATCACATAGTCATGAAGGCGATCCATTTAGTTCCCACAGAAAAGGTTCGGTCGCGTCATCTGGTGATAATGATGTAGACTCGCTACAATTGACTCCTGTCAGCAGCTTGGACCTATCAGCTTCAAGAAGCACAGCTCCTAACCCTAGCAACAGTACTATGAGCTTCTCCAAGAAGCCAATGAAAATTTTGTCTAGTGCTGCTCCTAAAAGATCCTTTGATGTGGTCCGGCAAATGGTAAGGAACTTTCTCTTTTTAGTTGTGTATATGTTTTTTGATGACCCTTTTCACCTTCTTGTTGTAACTATCTATACTTATTCCTTCTGGTTTCAACATGTGATTTCCTACCATTTCTAGTCTACTGAATGATTTAGCTATATCAACTAGACCTTCTCTTTCCTGACTTTTTTGTTGAATGTGCTTGCCCATGTATTTATAAGCATCCTGTCATTTATTCATGCATGGACATCTCTCTTGTTCCAGTTATTTTGGAAGTGAAACGTGATGGATTATCATTATATATTAATATTTTTCCACAAGTTGGTGTAACTTTTTCAGTAGCTTTATTTGGTTTGTCTGCTAAATCCAAATGTACATTTGGAAATATCTCTTTCTATTCTCTTTTGCTGAGAGTAGTCATCCAACCTGTCATAAAAGTTGTATACACCAGGTTAGCCATCAAACTGTAGGTAGATTTTTTCTGTTTGGTTGTGAATACATTAATCATACACTATAATGAATTCAAGATCCTCACAATCTATTTCTTCCATTCTTATGGTTCAGTTATTCCATTTATGCACTTCATGATATGATATAATTTTGTCCTGATGCATTTACTTACTCCAGTACTTTTTCATGAGTAATTTGACCAAACTATTCATTGTGATGTTTCCCCAACTATCCATGTTCAGGATCGCAAGGCTCCTCAGAATATGTTTAGGCCTCTGCTCTCCAGTGTCCCCAGTTCGGCATTCCATGTAGGAAAAGCAAGTGCTAGTCAACATTCTCTAACATCCAGAAATTCTTCAGTCGCAAACAGCAGTAATGCTAGTTTTGGTCAAGCAACAAGTGGAGCCCATGACAGTGTAGGAAGTGAGCAAAACCACGTGGATGCGATCAGTGGCCATGTGGAGGGACATTATCCTGATGGGCATGATGAAGTGTTTGTCATGCAGCAGGCTGATGCATTAAGTGAATATGTTGAGGACAGGATTGTGGAGGACATGTTTGGTGGTCAGGGTGGTGAAATTGATGGTCCATCTGTAGTTGGTTCTCCATTTGTTATTGCTGATAGCTGCAACAACATAGATGCTGCCACAGGTGGGGACAGGGCTGTCATAGTATTGGACAGGAAACATGATTCTACAGATATTGATGGCACTCCAGATACGGTAATATGCTTTAAATGCGGTATCATGTTTTATTCGGCTGACGTGGTGACGGAAGGAAACTTACGACTTTGTCTGGACTGCAAAAGTTTGGAAATAAATTCAAATATAACCAATCCACTGAATATAGTGATGTTTGGTGAGAAAAATACAGGGGACTCTGTTCAGATTCTGGACCACGGATCACTAGAGGTTTTGGAGCCACCTGCATCAATTAAGGAGTCACTACAAGTTACTTGTACTGGTGAAACAGGGAGAACTCATCCTGACAAAGTTGCCAGTGAGAGTCAACATTCATATAGTGACTCGAGCCAGAATCTTTCAGTAGCAGTGATTGAAGAAGAGGATCTTACTTTTGCAACTCCGCAAGTGATTAAGGAACTGATGGATGGTGACACTGGTTATCAGCAGCTGCAGCATGCTGCAGTCAGTTCAAATTTGGAGGCTGATGTTTCAGAAGGTGCAGGTATATCTTTGCTGCTGAAGAGATCAAGTAGCATCAAAGGACATATTGTACAAAGCAGGAGTTTTACAGCAAGTTACACCAGCTATGATGATTTCTCCTACGCTAGAGACAGTGTAAATAGCATCAGAAGCTCCATTGAGCATAGCAGTGCATCTGTGTCGTCTTCTGTTGATCTGGGGTCTTCCAGGCAAACAGATATCTGGAATCATGGGCAATCAAGTGGCCAGAAATCTGATATGGAGTATAATAGATGTGAAATGCTTTTGAAGCACAAACGCTCTGGCTCATCCTTGTCTGGTGCGTCTAGTCATGCTTTTGTGGTCCCAAGTATCTCACAAAGTTGTCATGAAGATAGCCTTGAGGTAATTGCTGCTGACATCAATAAGGAAGTTCGGGGTGACACAGATCCTTGTGGACTGGCCTCTGAATGGACAGAAGCAGAAAGTACATGCACTGCTATTGAAAGCAACACTATCCTTAAATCTGAGGCTGAACAATCAAGCCATTTGATGAATGCCCATTCAGGAGATACTCCAATGCTGTCAGTTTTAATATCTGAAGAGCCTGCATCACATGAGAATGGTCATGACTTTATAAACAATTCTGGTAATTCAATGCATGCTGAAAGTTCATCTTCCCATTCCCAGACTTCTATTCAAGAGGAAGATGCCACACCAAGTTCATGCGCTGACAGGGTGGATGTAGCAGGAGTTCCTAACCTAAGCTCTTTGGATGCAATATCAGAAATGGAAATAGAAAATGCTGATGTTATATCTGCTGATTCATATTCTGATGTTGAATCTGCTAATTCAAAAAGCGGCATGACCGAATTGCACCACAATAATGCTGTAACAGCAACTGTTGAAGAAGACGACATCTTACATCCAGCACATGATGTCCATGGTATGTGCATATCGGATTCTGAATGTTGTCTGGTGCTTTTGTTTCCTTCCTGTTTCTTTATGCTTGAGCATCTTATTTCTTAAGTAATATTGCTGAACGAAAAGGGTGTAAAGCATCAAAAGAGACTAATCTTTATTTAAACTGGAGCCTCAGGAAAAAGAAGGATAAATGAATAAAGTTTTCTTTTCTCTTTCTCAGCCATCAGCCTGCCCTAGTTTCTGTGAAAATTTGGTGTAGTAGCAAGTATCAGCCAGCAATTCATCTATCTTACCTTTTTGCTCAGCTCCAAATCAAGGAACATTTGAGATTTCCATTCATTACTTTGTGTACCTTTAATTTGATGACTACTCTAGTCAATGGACCTGTTATTTCAATGCTTAAGGCTTTCCGCATGTGAAGTTCATGTACTAATGTCATTTGGTCTCCATGCAGAATTATATAAAAATTAAAAATATTACAGAAACCCCATGTTATTTCGCTCTTAGTTAATCTGCAATGAATGGATTTGACTACTTTATTCTACCTTCTGTTTTGATTACACTATTTGTTTTAATCACAGAAGAATCAAGGATTCTGTTGGAAGACATGGGTGCAACAAAGGCTAGAAGCCTGACCCTAGAAGAAGCAACAGATGCAATCCTTTTCTGCCGCTCCATAGCCCACAATCTTGCATATGAAGCTGCAGATATAGCCATAGATAATGAGAACTTGCAGGTGGAAGTTCTGCGACCAACAGTACCATTTGTCAGCAAATCCAACTCTCAGATAAGGGATATGCGATCAAGAAATGTGGGAAAACGTAGTTCCAAGTCCCAGAAAGCTCAACAAAAGAGACTGGAAATGGAAACAAAACCTCCTCCCTGCTCCGAAACCAAGCAGAAGTCGAGTCCTCGAATCATTGGGCCTCCTAATAACGGTGAGAGCATGAAGCCTCCGAAGCTGGAGTCCAAGTGTAACTGCGTAATCATGTAGCTCACACAGGCAATTCTGATGCTTCTCGTGGAAAATCGTATTTCTGAGACTATTTGCAGGAGACGGATTCTGTGTGTGTGTATTATATTTGGTGACTGTTTGGATAAGTGCCAAAATGGTTTTGGTTGGTTCGAATTGTTTGTGTAAGAAATATATCTTCTTAGAGACTCTCTTTTGTAAAGTTCTAATTCTCTTATAAGGCTAATAATAATGGAAGGCAATTTGAGGTTTCTGACTACTCCAGTTGCCCATATTTCTTGTTAGTCTTTGGTCTTGTTGCTGTTCCTTGATAAAGAGCAAGTGTACATTCTTTCATTCTGGTACTACTGGAGTGCATTCATTTCAGGCTAAGATTCTTGATCATTGTAATTGTGGCAGCCTGGTTTTAGTTAGGAATTACTTGTACATTGCTCATCATTAGTATTATTATTATTGCTTTTGAAACCATTACCATTGTACTGAAAATGCCCTTTTCCTTCATATGTTTTGATGAAGTAAAGTAAGATGTTTTCAAGATGCATTATTGACTGCAATTTTATTTGTTTATAACTATACAAATGTCAGGGTCGAATCTTTGTTAAAAATACCTCATTTTTGAGTCTTGATATAATTATATTTTGATGTGATATGATGAATTATATATAAATGATCGTAATTGTCTGAAATTTTGACTTTTGTAAATTGCTAAGAGTTATTTAGACGTTATGATTGTATGAAGACTCAGATTATATTAACCTAAAAGAAAAGGGTAAATTACATTTATATTCTTTAGAATATGTAATCATTATAAAAAAACTCCTTGTTTGATAAAAAAGTTGCATTCACACTCTTCAAATTTTACCCCGTTTTACATTCACTTTCGTTGAGTTTGTTCCATTTTACATTTATGTCCTCCGGTAGCGTTCCGACTTTTGATAAATTACTAATGTCAACTTCCAATTTTGCCCTTATGGGCCTTCAAATTGTTTGCCGGGGGGATTAGCATGGAAACGCGAGAGCGAGACAGTATATAAAGCACTCATCATGGTCAGCAGTACACAGTACACATCACATGCTTCCCCCTTCCACCAGCCTCAACAGGCATGTACTCGCAATCCTCGACAAATGCAATAACGTCAATCACCTCAAACAACTTCAAGCCCATCTCATCGCACTAGGCCATGGCCATACCCACTTCTACGCCTTCAAGCTCATTCGGTTCTGCACTGTACGCCTCTGCAATCTTGCCTATGCACGCCGTATGTTCGACAAATTTAGCTCACCTAATATTTTTCTTTACACTGCAATTATCAATGCGTATACTTCAGTACCCGACCACGTATCGGCGGTGCTTCTTTACCGTGATATGGTTCGTGAAAACCGGTCGAAGCCGAATCATTTTATGCTTTCGATTATATTGAAGTCGTGGCCGGAGGTTTTGCCGAGTTATGGGGTAGAATTAGTGCAAACCCAGATAATGAAGTCGGGTTTTGGTGGTAACCCAGTTGTGCAGACGGCGATTTTGGACGCGTACTCCAGATATGGAGTTGATGTTGGTAGTGCGAGGAAGGTGTTCGATGAAATATCCGATAGGAATGTGGTGTCATGGACTGCGATGATTTCCGGGTACGCTAGAGCTGGGCAGGTGGGGAATGCGGTTTTGCTGTTCGAGGATATGCCTGAGGGGATTAGGGACACGCCGTTTTGGAATTCTATTATTGCAGGCTGTGCGCAGAATGGGTTGTTTTCAGAGGCTATTGAATTTTTCAGGAGGATGGTTGTTGAGGAGGGGATGGGGGCAGGAAATAAGCCAAATCAGGGTACTATCGTCTGCGTGCTTTCCGCTTTAGGTCGTGGTGGAATGTTGCAGTTTGGAAAGTGCATTCATGGGTATATATATAGGAGTGGACTTGGTTCCGATTTGTTTGTTGTGAATGGTTTGATTGACATGTACGGAAAATGTGGGAGTTTTGAAAAATCAAGAATTGTTTTTGACAAGTCTGCTGAGATAAATTTGGCATCTTGGAATTCTTTGATAAATTGTTTTGCATTGCATGGTCGAAGTTGTGATGCTATTCGTACTTTTGAAGATATGCTGCTGTGTGAGGATGAAGCAAAGCCTGATGGAGTGACATTTGTTGGTTTGTTGAATGCTTGTACTCATGGAGGAATGGTTGTGGAGGGGCGTCGTTATTTTGATATGATGATTAAGGAGTATGGTATTGAGCCTCAGATTGAACATTATGGGTGTTTGATAGATCTACTTGGCCGATCAGGACAATTTAAAGAGGCTATGGAAGTTATGAAGGGGATGAGAATTCCACCTGATGAGGTTATTTGGGGTTCATTGCTTAACGGGTGTAAGATTCATAGGCGCATGGACTTGGCTGAATTTGCAGTAAAGAAGTTGATCGATATCAACCCCAATAATGGTGGTTATAGGGCAATTCTTGCTAATTTATATGGGGAAATGGGAAAGTGGGACGAAGCACAGAAGGTAAGAAAAATATTATCTGAAGGGGATGCTTATAAAGCACCCGGTTGCAGTTGGATTGAAGTTGATAGCCAAGTTCATAATTTCTATTCAGTCGATAGATCACATCCCAAAATGGAGGAAATTTATGGAGTTTTGGAATGTCTGGTCAATACTTCAAAGCTGTCATATGCCTCCTTCCATCCATAAAAAGATGGCAGCCAGTATAATCCCCGTCCATGTCATTATATCATTGGGGGAGTGGGCTGTGCACATCTGGTTAGTCTCAGAGCTATCTATCAGTTATTAGTCCAGTACTCCACAATATGTTTGCCTTCTCTGAGATGGATGAGCTATTTTGCCATTTGAACATGTGGCATATGAAAATTTTGTTATTCACGGTGGAGGATCTCTAGAGAGGTTTCTATACACAACCAAGTTTACAAACTACAGTGAAAGCACAGAAAATTGAGATGTGTGTGTGCAGGACGACGTATGATATGGCAAAATAATTTCCAGAAGCAGCAGAAAGTTCTGATGTCTGAGTTGTGTCTAAGACACATGAATAACGGGAACTATAGTAGTTCAGGACTGTTGCATTGAACCCCCGCTGTGGGATCATACTACAGAGATTTTTGAGCACTGTTTGCAGTTTTACCCTCAGGAGCTTCTTTACTTTGGTATGGTGTAAGCTCGTAGCTCCCTCATGTGGATAATATCTGGCTGCGCATCATTGAGGCATCAACTGCAAGGCAGCGTGTCAAAAGTAAGGAAGTTGTGCCTGCAGAAGAAATAGCAGAGGTTGTTATATATTCATTAACTGCAGTTGACAATCTGGTTTGCTTAATTTGGCTACAAGCATCAAAATGGGTAAATAATCTTTGCCCAGGAGGTATCGGGAGATTGATCTTGGGAGAACTGCCGGTTGCACACAAGAAGCCGTCAAAGATGTAAGAACAGGAGGACCATCATTTCACCTGCTCGGAAAGTTTTCCCACTTCCTCTATAGGATGCTGGTTGGTTTTGCAAAATTTGTTATGCAAATGCAACTTTCTTGTTGCAATTTAACGAGAAAAAAAAGAGAGAAACGGTTCTGCTTTCTAGAATTACATGTTCATACTGTGGATTTGCACATTGGTCATGACATCTCAGCTACTGTACAATGTGTGAAGAACAATCGATACTATTCGTTCATTTTTTTACTTAGTATCATAGCCTTAAAAGTTATATTCACCCTAAATCAATTGTCATTCTACCTTATACTCAATCTCATTAGATTATTCATTAGGTCGAGTATATTATTATTCCTAATCCATCAACCACAATAGTCTACCGATCCATCATATATAGGTGGTCTATATTAAGCGTGAAAACTGTTAAGTTCAAATTATTGTTCTGGGGCCTTGATTACTAGTTCTATTGCAATCCTAGCATATTATATAAGAATTATATAAAAGAGAATAATTATCTATATTTTTGCTATAGTTTTTCTTGGAAATCTGACAAAAAAAATTTAAAAACAAAAAACACTATGTTGACCGTTTCCTTGGCTCGCCCGCACAAAATACGCAGTAAAGCCTCCCCCTTTACTTCTGTTCCCGGATTGGTTCAGCTTTTCGTTTTCCTTCTCTTTCTTCAATCTCCAGAATTCATGATTGAAGATTGAGAAGAAAACAGTCTCTCTGAGCCCAGAAAGATAAATGTTGAGTTTAATTTAGATTGAGAAAAGAAAGATTGAAATAGAAAATGGTGATGGATGAGATGGGTGGATCGACAGTGAGGTTGCTCCACGATTCATTTCCGAATGCAACTGCAACACCGACGACCTCGTCTTCCTCTTCTCCCACTTTTGTTACGAATTACCCCTTAATATCTGCCATCCTCGCTTTTGCTATTGCCCAGTCAACTAAGTTCGTCGCTTCATGGTATACTTTTCATTCGTCCATTCATGGTGTCTGATTTGAGTTGAGGGAATCCTGGAATATTGTGATCCGAGATGATAAAGATCTTGTTTTTTGGCTTCCCTTTTGCTACTTGACACGCCTCCACTATCCATGTATGAGCAATATGCGTGAATGATGTGTGTTTTAGTTAATTCAAATGGGCTCTTGTTTTAATAAATTAACCTTGGGATTGATCTGCATTTACTGAGCTTGTTTCTGTTAAAACTTTAATTTGCACCATGTGATAATGAACCGAACTTCGTAAAATTACTCTATGCAATTTCTGAAGCTATAATGTCGCGTATGGGTTGTTCTTTCTTCTAACCAGAATTTTCTGGAGTTCGTAATAAATACTTTCTTGATGATTCCACATCTATTTCTTTAGCTTAGAGTTAGAGTAGGTGATCCTTGGTGGGTGTAAACAAGTCAAATAAAAATGCTGGTGAGTGGTGATGCTTAGATTAGGCTTTGCATGATTAGCAATTCATCTCCAAAAGTTTATTCATTTCCATATCTTCTATGTCATTCTGGATCCACTTGTTAAATGACAAAGAAAAACAGGAAGGGAAATGGAGAAGTTTTACCTCTAGTTGCTACCTTGAAGTTAGTTACTTCCAACAGGAAGAAAACACTGCTAGGATATGAACTTCGCCACAAGTATTTAGATTGTTTTCTTGCATGAAGCCCTTGAGGATTGAGATAGTGATTTAGTATGTATGTGATACTCTTGGATATTTCAAACCAAGTGTACTCGCCCGTAACACCCCCTTCCCCCAACATTCACAATACAAGCAAAATATAATGCTTTAGAAGCAACCCCATACAGATTGTGAACCTGTATTTTTATTAACTTTCAAAGTCTAATGCCATAGTAGTCCTGCAGGTATAAGGAGAAACGTTGGGATCTCAAGCAACTTGTTGGATCTGGTGGGATGCCATCATCCCATTCATCAACAGTAACTGCTCTTGCAGTGGCCGTTGGTCTGCAGGAAGGTTTCGGAGGATCACAATTTGCAATTGCATTAGTTTTGGCATTGGTGGTAGGATTCCTCCTAATATTTTCTACCCTTTGGGTCCTATAAAAAACCATTATTGCCCTGTTGTATATTTACAAATAGAGACGTTTAACTTTTTTTAATGTTCCATTAGCATGTTCTCTTTGCAGGACCTTTATTAAACATGTGACTTGAAGAACTTTAGGTTACAATTTTTGCTAGTGATTGTAGCACAGGATTGGCTTCGTTAATGTTTATTTTGTATTTACCTCTTAAATCCGCTTGCATTGCTGAAGAAGGATGATATGACACTTATAGTCCAGTTCTTGAATTACTTCAGGGAATCACAAAAGGAAAGGGAAATGTTAAGGGTTGTTTAAGGGAATTAAAGACTTACTTGATGTACAGAGGTTACTTCTTATAGGCATTCCTGAATGCAAAATCACGAGGGATCTGTCTGAAATAGTAGTTAACCAAGAATACCTGTAGAAATGCATCCTTGTGCAACAAACTTGTATAATTTTATTAGTTCATCCTGAAGTCGTTGTTTGAGTGATGACTTGTTTCCAACTAAGCCATTTGGTCTAACCGGTAAGCAGTTGCATCAGTCGTCTGGCATCATGCTTTCAGATGATTTGAGTATTAATGTTGGTTGCAGAAGATTTTCTTACATGGTTAACCTGTGGTAGGTGATGTATGATGCCACTGGAGTAAGATTACATGCTGGACGTCAAGCGGAGGTTTGTAGCTTTTATTTCTGCATGTCTGAGCAGTCAAAGTATAGTTGCGTGATCAATGAACAAGCATCTGACTAGCACCTTCTTTTAAAATTTTTATAGAATGCATATACTTACACTGATATACATTTATGAGTTGTATATTTTGGAAACATCTAACAAACTGAAAATTTCAGGTATTGAATCAAATTGTATGTGAACTTCCAGCTGAACATCCTCTTGCTGAGAGCAGACCTCTTCGTGAACTTCTCGGTCATACGCCCCCTCAGGTTCACTTTATGCTTTCCAATATGAAATATTATCAGTTTGAGGACTAATATGTACAATTAAATTGAATTTGATCCGAAAACTTAGTTTGATAATTTTCTTTATAATATTTTATGGCACTATCTTGATCCGCCAATTAATTCCCTGGAACATGTTCAGTCTCTGTTGGCAAATGCATAATGCAGACATGTTACATCTGCACTTGAAAAATTCTTCAGTTTGTCAGATGTAGTTCACGCTTATGTAGGATTCATCACTTTGCTTTTGTGCTTGTGACATCCAAAATAATTACTTGCCACACTTTGAATTCAGAGATTCTATCTACTCCTAATTTCTCGGGCTATCTACAGTAACTGGGATTGTCCTTTATATGTTTCTTTTTACTTCAGGTCGTTGCTGGTGCAATACTGGGACTGGTTATAGCAACAATTATCCGTTTCATCTGTGTCTCCGGCACTTATGCTTGATAATTCTGCATAATAACCAGTAGTATTATGATTCTTATACCTCTTATAGTCCATACCAGGATACACATTTGTCAGCTTTCCAACTTGTGTACTCTTCAAGATGGTACCGACTCACTCAAGTCGCATAATCTACTGGATAAATCTTCTACGTGTACGTTTGAGGATAGATTAGCTTAAAGGCACATTTTTTTTATTTTCAATGTTATGGAACTGTAAATAGCAACACTGGCTCTAGTGGGAAAGACACAATATTCAGGACTGACCACAAGTGCAATATACAACAGGAGACACTCTCTTTGAGTCATCGTTCCCAGTAGTTTTATCTCATTTTGGTTTTTTGAATGTCCGTTCTCTCTTTTCTTTTCTTGTGTCACCATCCATATGTTCTTTGCTATTTGTCGCAGAGGCGGCTTTACGCCTTCATCCCTGAATCAAGGGTATATAGTTTAGGTTTATTATAAAGAAATATTGCATTTTTAAAAATTTATACTGTCGTCCGACAATCATATTTTATATAGATTCTCTCTCAAACTTGAGCGATTATTGAGTAATTTATCATAGAAAGCATGATTTCAGAGCGTGTCAGTATGATTTTTCTCAAAATTAGAAAATGTATTCAAATTTCAGGAAAATGTCTTTAATTATTCATTTACCTTTTCACTTATGAACATGGGAATATGTTTACTGAATCAGCCATAAGGAGCTATCCTTTTCACAAGTTGTGGGGCTCTGATTCTCGAATGGACAGACGCGCAACATGGAGTTCCCCTGAATTACTACTATATCCAAAAATTTTAATTCAAAATCGAATTCGATCATATTTGAATTAATTATCTGACAAATACGATACACTATCTAATCTGATTTAGTTAAGAAATTTTCCTAATTTAATTGCTATACACACTGTTTTAGCGCTATTATGTGTCTTAATGGTAGTTGACACATTCTCCTTGATCAAGGAGAACAAAAATAATTGATCTACACTCTCACATGAAAACAAACACAAAAAATGGTGAAGATCTTTGGATGCATATGCCAATGCACATGGCTTCCTAACGAGCACTAAATGGCAATGCCAAACTAGCAATTTTGCACATGCTGTTCTAATAAATTAATCTTTGATAATTTGATCTATCTCCATTAACGTATGTTTATGTCACTGCAGTTAAAAAGTGTCACAAGATCCGTCCCCGATCTGCACTAATTTTCTCGTCAACTTTTGAAAAGTTCCTATTACATATTCTTTTCATAAATAAAGGTACATTTTATGTGATACTTCTATAAATCTACGGGAAAAAAAAAAATAATATAATATGATTCAAACTCAAGCAAAGTTAAAAAGAAATGTTCCATTATGGACCTTTTTCTTGATTGCTGACTGATGGAGAAGTTGGGTCCTCATTAAGGGAAGTACAATATGGCCAAGAAATGAGTCATCTATCACCCATCAAATTCTTACCATGTTGTACTAGTACCACATAGTACATGCATCTTAGTTTCTTTTCCATCCTGTCCATGTGAAATACTATGCAAAATAATACCGCTCTATTTCATTAATCAACTCGCTCTGCTTATTTCGATAATGTTCAAAACTCGTAACATTCAAATGACACATAGCGATTTAATCACTAGACCAGCGTGCTCTTAGTCCGACATGGAAATGAGAGACAATTAGAATTGAATTCAAATGAGCTCCTCCAAGAGTGAGTAAACATATCAGTAAATTAGCACCCCACAGTATAGATGACAAATAGGGTACAGTACAGTGTCTGTCTATGTACTTAGCAGTATTTTATTAGCAAGACCTATTTGTTTTTTACTGCAGCTGCCCATATTCTGCTGCTTTTTACAGTGCATATGCAAGTAGTATTATAGTTCTTTCCGCCAGTGGTTGGATCTGAACTTGATTTCCACACTCTGCCATCCTCAAAAGTTTCTTGGTTTCAAGGTTCTTTATTCTCTGCTCCATTTGCTTTTGCTCTCAATGTGCTGAAGCCCCGCAAAAATGTACTGTTTTTCCTCTCTTTCCATCACTTCATCTTGTTGCTAAGTATACTTCATAACACTTTCTTTGTGCCCATCAATTTTTTACAAGCTTTTCTCTGATTTTTTCTTGATGAGTGCATTCGAATTGAATTACGTGTTTATGTTTTCAGGTTTTGTTTAAAGTTAACCAGTAATTAGAACTCTACTCGTTGACAGGCCTACTCAACATTAATTGATTAATGTGCATGAATTTTGTATTATTTTGGTCTTCCTTGAAACACACTTGTACTCAGATCTTTTCAAGTTGCTGTAATTAGATTTCTTGCAGGTGGGCTATGCTTGCTATAAATAATAATGTTGCAAGAATTTTTCACTGACTAGATTGTTTTGCACTCAAAGCAGAATGCAGATATTCATCCTGAGATCCAGGCTATTTTTACAAGTCATGCGGGATCCGTGATCCTTCTGAGATTTCAATTATAATTCATGATAAACAACAGGTTTTGCTGGTAGTTTAAGTCACTCGCAAAGCATTTAGCTTCTGTTTCAGGAGTGAAAATGAGATCCATAGAGGATAAGGGATGCTTGAATAATGGCACTACACAGGAGACTTCAGGTGGTAGTTGTATGAGTTTTGATTTCCAAAAGAGTGGCTGGAAGAATCGCACATCTCATCATCGAACAGCCTTAGGGAAGCCGACTCCCTCCAAATGGGACGATGCTCAAAAATGGCTTGTGAATCTATCAAGAGGAGAGAAAAATCAGGCTAAGGCCTCACCGCGTAATTCAAATGCTGATGACAGGAGATTGATTGCACCGGTGCCCAAGAAGGACTACTCGAGTGGTGAGGACGAGGGAGAAAACGGCTGCGATGTGGAGACGAAGAACGTTGACTGTGATGAGTCGATTTGGAGAAGCAATAAGCCCATTGATAGTCCTAAACCGGCTTTAAGATCGATATGCTTGAGGGATATGGGGACGGAAATGACACCAAATGCAAGCCAAGGGCCTTCTAGAGCAGCTACTCCAGTAAGGGCTTCCACTCCAGCATCAAGGAGCCCTGTGTCATCTGGACCATCAACTCCAGTGAGGAGCACGAATGGGGACATGGCTCTCGAGAATGGTGGAAACACAACCACCCCACATGAGAAAAAGAACGATACAAGCAGGCCCCATGGTGCTACTAGAAAATCCAGCAGAGATGGTGCAGAACCATATCGTGAGAGTACTAATGAGAACAAGGCTAATGATCAGTGTAGGAAGCAGAATCCCCTGGAAACCCGAGCTTTGGCTTGGGATGAGGCCGAGCGTGCCAAATACATGGCAAGGTGATTGATTCAGCATTTCTAGCAATTCCTGTTAAGGTTCTGTTTCAAGAAACTATATATCGATGAATTTGAAGGTTTTTTCACCATTTCTTTGTGGATCATTAGGTACAAACGCGAAGAGGTGAAGATCCAGGCCTGGGAAAATCATCAGATAAGGAAAGCTGAAATGGAGAATCGGAAAGTAGAGGTGACACAGCCTTTTGACATTAGCCTAATCACCTTTCTTAAGTACTATATATTCAATATGTCAACAGTGCAAAACTAGTGCTTGTTAAGCCATGTAATTAATTTCAAACTCCATGTGTTTGTAGGCTCAGGCCGAAAGACTGAAATCTCGAGCACAAGAGAAATACAACAAGAAGTTAGCAGCAACTCGGAGGATAGCAGAGGAAAAACGTGCAAACGCAGAGGCCAAATTAAACGAAAAGGGCTTAGAGATTTCTGAAAGAGCAGATTATATGAGAAGAACTGGCCATCTTCCCTCTTCTTTCTCCATTAAGTTGCCTTCCTTCTGCTGGTAGTCAGCAGCAGCCTGTACTTAAAAACCTGTCAATGCTGTACCTGTACTTTTATGTATATGCTAAATTGTCTTCAAGTAGTATGTGGAGGATGGATGTTTCCCATTTGTTTGCTTTTCCTTTGGGCTCTATGCTCATTCATTGTTTCTTCTAATTTGCTTATCATATATTATTGTAACATGTTTAGCGGAGTTCGGACTTTTTCCATGTCATATTTTCATATAAAATATTTTACCAACGTTTTCAACAATCAAGAAAAACAGCAAATATGTTATCAAATTCTTGAAAATTCCAACTGATAATTTTGATTTCAAACAGGTATGTTTACTGGTCTAAGGACTGCTACTTCAAACAAATTCAAATTCAAAATTTAATTTTAATGTGAGAAGTAATGGGTCGGGCCTTGTATTAATCTGGACCCGATCCAGTAAGATTGAATTCTAAGTGGGATGAGGCCCAACCCTCTGATCCACAAAGCCCACCTTAAAGAGCATATTCCAGTCAATTATTGGGCAGTAACTGTAAGCTTTCTAGTCTTAATTTTAAATATAAACAAATAATTCAAAAAAAATATAATAAGTAAATATAAAGAAAGAAAGGAAGCTAATAATTAGACTCTCTTTCAACGCGGTGGCGACTGCTCTTTCTTTCTTAGCCGCCTTACTTTATCTCTGTAGAAGAAGCTAACAGGCGCCGCCTTGCGCTCTCTCTCTCTCTCTCTACACTGTGCTCCGATTGTTTTATCGGTAAGGTTTTTGATTTTTGAGTTCTTCACTCGCTGTGCGGAGTAGTGGGGAAGATTCTCAACTATTTATTTTTCTAGGGTTTTCTGTTCCTTTCGGCAATTCTTTTGTTCGGGTTCTGGGGTTTGTTATTGTTCTTTGTTCTTGTTTCTTGAGAAATATAAAAAAGAGAGAGAGAGTTATTGATTGGTCACACGTGTTTGGATTTGGTGCTGTGTCAGATCTGTGTTTTGAATTCGGATAGGAAGAAATTGATTTCTGTTGCGTGTAGTTTCGGGTATCTTTTTTGTTTCATATAACTTTGTCAACTTTTGGGGGATTGATTGAGACTCGTGGAGTTGGGTTAGGGATTTTCTGTTCGAAAAGGAATTTAGGCGAGTCCTTTGTCTGGTTAGGGTTTGATATTGCAACCTTACGAAGTCGAAGGATTACACATTTATGGCTGCTGGAAGACATGGGGTTTATAGAGATAATGAGTTTAGGGACCGTGAGACTGATTTTGGGATGACAAAGAAGGAGAATGGGCATGCGAAAAGGGACGACGGACATGTTAGAAATGGGGTTCCGGATTACGAGAGGGGCCAGGGTCGCGATAGTCTGGAATATAAGGGTAGGATCAGACAGAAGGATATTAAAGAAAGAGAGGTGATAAATGGTGGATATCATGCTACTACTAGCCGCAGTGATTCTGGAAGTAGTGGTGGTGGGCCGAAGAGGTGTGAGCTTGCTGCACGTGCCATAGATCGAGAGCCCGGGGAGCTCTCCAGTGATGGATCTGACGAGGCTGTCGATTCGGAAGCCCAGGTTAATGAAGATGCTGAGGTTAAAAAGATGGAAAATTTAAACCACTTATCTCCGTTGCAGAATAAAAAGCGGAAGTTCTCACCAATTGTGTGGGATAGAGACAATAGGAACATAAGTAGATCAATCAAAAGTAGCAGTGCTTCTGATACTGTTACTTTACCTCCATCACCACCAATGATCAAGTCTTATCGCCAGTCACCTATCCCAAAACCGAGTCCTGATGGGAATGTACAGACCTTACCCAATGTCTCAAATGAGGTTAAGTTAGAAGCATCACCACCTAAAGTCAACTTAAGACCCAATTTGTCAGAATTCCCTGCTGAAACGTCCTCTCTGCATCCTGAGGAAGAGCAATCGGTTAAAAACACGGAACCAGGGACAATTGATGATGATGATTATGTACCTACACGAACCATAATATCCTCTCGTTGGGCTAACGATGCTGAGTCCCCAGCTGATGAAGGTGAGATTTCTGATTATGAAGATATCCCAAAATTGCATAGGAAGCCTGGTTTGGGGTTAGCCGAAGTAAGAGGCCATAGTAAATCAATAAGTCCAGAAGTGGGGGAGGTCAAAAGGGAAGGGTCTGATGGTGCTAGGGGGCAGTCCTCTGCGTCAGATGAACGTGTAAGGTCCTCCAGTAGAGATAGTTATCATGACAGTGATGACCATAATGAGTACATGGAGATAGATGATGATCGCAATTATGATGGTGCTAGTGTTAGCAAGTCGGAAACAGAGTCCGAGGACGGTCATGGCTCTCATGGTACTCCAGAGCCAGCGCAACTCCCACAGAGGAGTGTTAATATGCTCCAAGGTTGCAGAAGTGTTGATGAGTTTGAGAGACTCAACAAGATTGATGAAGGGACTTATGGGGTTGTGTACAGAGCCAGGGATAAGAAGACTGGGGAAATTGTTGCTTTGAAGAAGGTCAAGATGGAGAAAGAGAGAGAAGGGTTTCCTTTGACTTCGCTCCGAGAAATAAACATTCTTCTATCTTTTGATCATCCCTCTATTGTGGATGTCAAAGAAGTAGTTGTGGGAAGCAATCTTGACAGCATCTTTATGGTCATGGAGTATATGGAACATGATCTTAAGGCATTGATGGAGACTATGAAACAGCCGTTTAGTCAAAGTGAAGTGAAATGTCTCATGCTCCAGCTTTTAGCGGGTGTCAAATATCTACATGACAATTGGGTGCTTCACCGAGATCTGAAAACTTCAAATTTGCTTTTAAATAACCGTGGTGAGTTGAAGATCTGTGACTTTGGTCTGGCTCGTCAATATGGGAGCCCATTGAAACCATATACTCATTTGGTGGTCACTCTGTGGTACAGGTGAGCATCACTTTATGCATATCTTCTTCGGCATGTGCAATTTTTACTGGCCTTTTTCAACCATATTGGCTGTCTAGTTTCCTATGAGCATACCATTTCTGTTCTATTCTGAGTGCATGTTTTCTTACCACTGTACCTCAATCATGAAAATGATGTTTTAGTAGTAATTTGTGTGCTTATCCTTCGGTGGTCTTGTCAGTTCCATTCATATGGTATAGGAGATTCATGCTTCTTGAAATAAACAATTGGTGCAACTGCGATCTACCCTTGGTATTATAAGCTGATGTGCTTACTCTGCATTTCATTTTGTATTTGTTTCTATTTTGTATACATCAATAAGAAAATCTGAATCATTAGTTCACTTGCAGGGCACCCGAACTTCTTTTGGGAGCCAAACAATATTCTACCGCAATTGATATGTGGTCCCTTGGATGCATTATGGCTGAGCTATTATCAAAAGAGCCATTGTTCAATGGGAAGACAGAGTTTGATCAGCTGGACAAGGTAAACACAACTTGAGAGTTCATACCATGTACTTTGCCTGGTCTGGATACTAAAGCTGTTATAGAAATAATTGGTTTAGTTACCTTATTTTGGGGTTGATACTGCAGATATTTAGAATCCTTGGTACTCCGAACGAGGCAATTTGGCCTGGTTTTTCCAAACTCCCTGGAGTAAAGGTGAACTTCGTCAAGCATCAGTAAGTATCTGTATCTTGTATATCCAATCCTTACCCAAGTTGATATCAAAATTCATGTTCTCTTTTTTGCCACTGTTTTCCCAGGCTTCCAGCTTTGGGTGATCTGGTGTGGCTTTCTGGCCTCCATTGGTGACAGTGTGAGTTACTTAGAGTAAAATGTGTGTTGCTTCTAACAACTTGCATTTATTTCAGGTACAATCTATTGCGTAGGAAATTTCCAGCGACATCATTTACTGGTACACCTGTGCTTTCTGATGCCGGATTTGATCTTTTGAACAAGCTTCTAACTTATGACCCTGAAAAGGTTGTGGTTCATTACATCTTCCACTTAATTTGTTCAAAAGATTGAATTTCATTGTCTTGTGTGTTTAATCAGAAGATTCTATTTTCTAATGCAGCGGATAACCGCTGAAGTGGCTCTTAACCATGAATGGTTCCGTGAAGTTCCACTCCCCAAGTCTAAGGAGTTTATGCCTACTTTTCCTGCACACCATGCACAAGACAGGTACTTAGCCTTCACACTATAAATTTACCATAGATTTTTGGATCTTCTGATGTTAATTTTCCTTGTTTTTAATGTTGTGATATTAGGCGTATACGAAGAGTAATGAAGAGTCCAGACCCATTAGAAGAGCAAAGGAGGAAGGAGTTGCAGCAAGGGGAATTAGGCACTGGTGGTCTTTTCGGCCAATAGCATCCAGAACTATTTTCTTTGGATTCTGTACTATCTGATACATACAGATCTAGGTGAGAGCTAAGGCCAGAAGGAAGTTGAAAAAATTGCTTGTGGGAGTATCAAATCATGTTTTTTTATAGCAGGCACCTTTGATGAATTAGGTGGACAACATTCCGTGCTCTATTCTTGGGGTTGCCGACAGTAGGAATGCATCTCCAATACTTCTTGCCCGAAAAGGTGTGGCACAAGGATCTTCCTATTAGGGAATTGTTTCTGACTGATCTTTTCTCTGTAGCATACATTTATATTGGTTCCCCCCTGTAAACATTTTGAAAATTGATCTTGAATACCACAATAGTATGATTTACTTAATGTTCACGGTGCTATAAATTTTTAATCCTCATATTGTGTTTGCAAGAGATGGTGTGTAAACCGGAGGAGACATTCTTACCCTTTCACTGCGAAGAATTTTGCTGAGGTATAGCACCCAGGAGGTAAATATTAAATCTGATTTTACGGATGTAACCAAGAATCAAGAATGTGTTCTGTGCTCATGTGGAATTACTTTGCTGAGTTAGGGTCATACCTAGGTTTTTAGATCCTTAGTTTTTAATTCCTGGAGACATGTGGAGACATGTGTGCATTTCATCATTTCATGCTACCCATTGTAGACCATGAACAGAAGTAAATTCCTATGCTTATAAGAAAAAAGTTCTTACATTAAACTTGCCTTTTTTTTATGTAACTTTTGTAGACTTTTGAATACAATCATAGGGTTTTAGATTATAAATTCTTGATGAAACTTTTTCTTCTTCCACCTCTGCTCGGTGAAAACTTCTTGACCACGTACTGATTCTTTTTGGAACTGAATTGTTTCAACAGTCTGTGTGCACAAATGAATAGTTTAGTGGCACCCATGCAGTTGAAGCATATTGTGGTAGTAGTTTTCAAAAATCCAGTTAGGTCTTTGTATGCCTGAGCGAGTGATATTTTTGCTGTTGGATATGAGTGCTTTAGAAAATGTATAGTTGGATTGTTTCAATGTTGTTTTGTGGTGAATAATTAATAATAGCGTTAGATGGTTAGAGGTCTCTTACCTTTTTGCTCTTGGATAGTTGTATATTTCGATCTTTTGGAGGGATATGGAACCAAATGCCGCCTAATTATAAGCTTATATTTGCATCCTCTTGTCGTGCCAAGTCAACTTTATTTGATATGATTAGTAGTGATGAACTTCATTCAGATTGGTTCTTCCTTTAATAAACCTGGGTTTTTTTTGGGACGCAAGTTTCTCTTCCTTAACCCATTTGTATATCCATCTGAAATGTCACTGCAGTATGCATACAAGGTGATCGAGATTACCAGTTGGCACCACTAGAAACTCAAATTATTTTCCATTCACAGAATTTCATATTTGTCCCCTGAAGTACAATATAGGAACACTGCAAACTTTGTCATCCCCTATAGTACTTCTTTAATCAATTTGTTTGCAGTTTTTTATTTTAGCACTGAGTTTTTACATTGTCTGAAAGGAGCGGTGAATATGATCCACTTCTCCACATTTTCTTTTGGGCGGGTAATTAAGCATTTATAAATCCAATCCCTGCTATTATAAGCAAAATTTGAACAGTTAAGAATGGACTTAAAGGGCCTGAAGGATTATGTCGCTTCTGTCCTTTTTCACATTAAGGCAAGAACAATCGGGAATGGGGATGTTAGTACTTATTTGGTTTGAGGGTGGACTCCCATCTTGCAATGCTTCATTCATCGTTGTGGATGGATTTACTGTATAGTATTGTTTCGATGATATTCACGTGCATACAATCACATTAACTCAAACTGCTTATTATGTATCTAATGTCACACTGTATGTTCTTGTTATGTTCTCTTCACTGTAACCTTCTCAGTCTTGCATACTTGTAATAAAGTTTCTCCTTGGTGCTGCATTAGTAAATCCTGCCAAGCATCTACCCCGTCAGGGCTTGTAGCTGGACTTACCTAAATTTTTGGTTTCTTATCTGGGTCCAGTGAAGATAAATATATAGGGTGACATGCTCTTCACACGGTTGGTGATTTAGCTCTCAATATATGATGATTTCTTAACTTTAGGTATGGCTTTCTTGATTATACAAAAGCTGGATCAACAGTTCCAGGATGTTACACTGTTGGTTATGTAAAATGATGAATGGAATCTTGCATGTTTATTGTAGAAGAACTCCATTGATAAAGCACCCATGTTTTTGTGGCCAACATCGGTTTGTTAACCTGAAAATAGGTTTATCTTCGAGAACAAAGAGGCAGGGGGTACTGGTTGACTGAATATGACCATCTGCTATGCTCTTCTGATTAACAGGCAGCTCTTTTGGAGTAGAACGAGCAGTTTTTCATGCAATGTGCAGGTGATAAGTTTTGGTGCATTATGTGCCGACTAGTATGAGGTATGGTGACTGTAGGTATATGATCGTGCTAGCGAGAGCTTGGGTTTGGAGATTAGAGGAAATTGCTTTGTGAGTATCCTTGATCTGATTGTATTGCCCTGGCTCGGTTGAGTTATTCTTGATGTTTGAAGAGGCAGTAATTTAATTGGGGAAAGATGGACAAGAGTTGCTGGTTACCTGAAAGTGACAGGACACCTGACCTATATTGGTATTTCTGACCCTGTTCTTGGTGAATGATGATATGCTTTAGAAAGGCATTTGGCAGTAAAGCTCTAGAGATTCGGGTGATCTACTGTTCAGTTGCAGTGGAAGGAGGCTTGGTGTTCACCTTGCTCGAAGCTAAGTGGGTGCTGAGGAGGCGCTTCTGTTTATCAAGCTTCTCTTTTCCATCATTTTCACAATATTCTAATCAGTTTTCTGTCTCTGTTACACATGCGCGTAGTATTGTATACAGCTGTTCGTTTTACACATTTTTAAACTTTAGTTTAAAATACATGTAATCTTTTGATAATTAACAGAGATGATTTACTCTACCAAATCGCCCGATATCCCAAAAGACACTAATATTCCCTCTGAACAATTTGAAAGGAACACCTGGAAAGTTAGACCTAATGATTAATATGAACAAAAAAAACTTGTCTTGACCATTTTAATTGGAATATATAGGGCGTAATTTGACGGTAAAATGGTTAAGGACCCCATCCCACAAGACCTTTCAAGCATTAACCCAAAGCATGTAGGTTTCTGGCTAGTTTATCCCATATTTTAAACATAATTGGCGGGCAATCAGCGTGCGCGTTTCTTGAGCCAGAAACTGAAAACTGCCATCATCAACAGTTGCAAAAATATACCGGATAGGAGACAAGCAGTCGGTACTGCAAGAGTGCCTATCAAGTAAGGAAGTAGAGTTGAATCCTACCGCTGGATGTACTGGTGTCAAAAGCATCGTCCCAAACCACTTTCCTTAACGTCAAATTGTGACTAGCAAGTGGATATAAAATGAATTGTTTAAATGATTCACGGAGTTTAATGAAGTCCATTCATTTGTTCTTACAGCAAACATCAGTATCATTTTTATTTACTGATAATTTGTACGAGTGTTCGCAGGGGACTTCACACTGGAGGTGGGTCTTGCAGCCTCTTCCTCCCAGCTGGAAAACCGAAAAGGAAAGAGACAAAGACGAGTAGGAAACTCGCCCAGGATTATTTATAGCAACTCTACTGTCAAACTTCCTATGTGTGTGGCTGCCTTATCTGATTGCTTCCTATTTCAGCACCCTTGATAGAAGAAGACAAACGCAGGGCCTAGATTCAAGAGCGTTTACAACTTGGGCATCACGAAAGGTGGCGCAAGATACAACAGATTATGCACTACTCTGGTGTGACAACTATGGTCTTGCCTAGTACAAATGTGACCAGCGACAACTCAATAAAGAAGATTGTGTTGATCAAACCTCGATCAACCGTCCACCCAAAAATCGTGATTCCCCCTGGATTGCTCTGCAGATACATCACTGCATGAAAATATTTTAAATGCTTAATTGTGTGGATTACTTGAAACACTTAACAGAACATGTGAAGGAGAAAAAGGACAGTGCAGTTTAGATACTTCACGAAATGTTTCAACATGGGTAGCAGAGATGATTTCTTCTTCTAAGGAGAACAGCATGTACACACAGTATGAGACTTTTGTCTTCTTGTAAGAGGACTACTGTTCACAAATTATTCTTTAGTAAAAAGCAGGTGATCATGGTATAGTGAAATGTGTTGGAGACTTGGAGCTCAACAACAATCAACAACAGAAGTTCACAAGATGGTACCTAGAGCCAGTCTCTTGTGGTAACAAGACATGTAGGAAGCGAGCTGCATATTTGTTGGCGCTGTGATAAAATCGAGCGACTCCAAATCACTTTCTGACGAATCGGTATGGAACGAGCCCAACTTATTAGCAGCCTGCAAATTCCCGATGCTATTTGAAGTTCTCAATGGACATACATCAGCAGCGCTGCAAGCCATTAAAGCATGCCATCTACTTGCTAGTGCTCCGATGCCTTGGGCTCTGTGGGATATCTTGGCTGCAGCATTCAAGCAAAGAATGATTCCCACCACCTGGACTACCGATGACACCTAGAAAGTTGAAAAAGATGTACCATGAGAAGGACCAATCAAGTATACGGTAGATGAAACGGAAATATTTAGCAAAAAATTTGGAACTTACAGCAAAGTCCCCACCATTGATGAAAGTAATGATTCCATTGTATCCAGTAGTCTGGAACAGAGTCATAAACTGGCTTATAGTGACTATCACAAACTGTAGAAGAAGATATATCCTGAATCTGTGACTTATTTTGGAGAGGTAGTTGCGCAGGCGGGCATGTTCTTGCAGCAATATTATAACATCAGGTTCTCTTTCCAAAAGCTTCCCATAGTCATCAAAATGAATGATCTGCAAGTTGCACACTAAATGGAACAAGACACAGGCTGAAAGAATGATAGCGGTCACATATGTCCATGAAAACACGAAAACTAACAAAATTGCAACAGACTGCCACCATGACTCATGATGAACATACATAATTCGGATGATTTCACGTGCAGTCTTCAAAAGGCAACATGGCAGCACCCATAGCACCAGTAAGCGTACAGAACCCTGCAGAGATAAGGAAGACCCTTGAAATTTGCTCTAGCGGGCAATAAGTCAGTATGTTACACACTGAACAAGTTCTGACTCTGTCCAATGCATAAGATTATCTTAGAATCTTGCAAATATTGTTCTATTCATGTAATGCTGATAAGACAGAGGAACTGGAGCACTGCTTGAAACAGTCCTTTATTTGTTTATTTCTGTGTGCTTCTATTTGTCTTTCAGAAGATAAAAATACACAGAACCTCATACGCTAAGAAAGCAGTAAGACATTGGAGATAAATGGATAATATTTTACTAGAATCTTGAGAGGTTTAAAAGAATATCGGTTTGCTAGTTGAATTAATCAAGTCTAAACAATTACAATGAACCATACTGCTACCCTGTCAAAATTTGTCATAAAAACCAACCCGTAGAGGCGCAGACAAACCTAAACTTAGATAGACGATAAACTTGGAGTGGAGTTTACAAAAACTGAGAATTCAATGTGATAAAAACGAGTAACTTGAAGCATTACTCACTGAAATCTTCTGTACATATTGGTCACTGAACCTCTCCACATGCCCACTGTAGCGATCAACAAAGAGGAACTTCCTAACGCCATATTTTCTCAAGTCGTGAGAAAGGCATATCAAAGATGCAGCAGCCAAACAAGCCTGAGAAACCACTATTCCAATCTCAAAACTCTTGATCTGACCCTTTTCACACCCTGGACAGTTAGAGAGCTCAAGCATCACCACTGGAAGCAAGACCCCGATAACCAAAAAAACCCCCCAAGACAGCAAAAAGCTCCACACTGTGGACTGGTTAAATCCCAAGAAATACATAAAAAAATCTAATCTTTGGAGGGTTTTATCCAAAAGAGTCTCCTTATCATTTTCTTGATCATCTGGGAGGTCTGGTTCTTGAGGTTGGTCTGGAATTTTAAGCAGAGGGGTGTTTTCATGCGGGATTGCAGATCCCTCCACCTCTATTTGTATATGACCCTCGGCCATCGATGGAGAAAAGCCAACCTTGAGCTAATCAATCAAAGAGAAGAAAAGAAAAAAAAAAAAAAAAAAAAAAAAACCTCAACTTTATCAAAGTTGGAAAGGAAGAAAGACGATGAGACAACACAAATGACAAATCACCATCATCACAATTTCTTATTACACAATTGCAGGATTTTAAAATTCCAAATGTGATGCATAAGAATGAAGTCTATTGGTGCAGATGGGCTGCCAAGAAATAAAAAAATTGGAAATGTTAAACTGCTAGATGTTTCTCCTAATCAATGGCCCCAGTATAGCTTCCTGAAAAGAAGTCGGTCTTGAAATTGGGACTTGGACCAGAGTCTGTCTATCTTTTCCATTTCCCTCACTCTTCAGGTAGAGGAGCAAACACCACCTGATGTCCACTGTACATATGTGATGTTATTATGGTAAACTAATGAAGCAAATGCAGTAGTTTTGCAACCATATTATAATGTTTGAGGTGACGTTAGAGAAAGGGCATCTTTATCTGTGATGCTGAGCATAACTTTACAAGAGTATCACGCAACGCAAGAGCACACAAAGTAAAGAAGAAAATTGGTTTAAGGTTGGGAGTTTGCGGCGTGTGTCGTCTAATGAACACCTTCAAGTTCAAGTCTGAACTCGTGATTTGGTTGTGTTTCTTGATAATTTCATTTGAGTCCATGAAGGAAGAGGAAGAGGAAAAGCCAAATCTTCATCTTTTTTTTTTCTTTTTAGTTTGTGAGATGGACGACAAGAAGAGTATGAGAATAAGTAGTTGCGTTTGCACAATTTAGGTAGAGCAGCAGCAGTTGGGGAAGGTGGCGTCGGATATGGCTGGCTTTTGCCATTTGCAGGTAGTTCATAGAAAATGTAACGTCCCTCCCTTGTCCCACACGGGAAAATCAAGAAAAGTGCCCAAGTTTAAATATATTACAAATTAAATATTTTTTTGTGACTAAATTATGACAGTGAAAATATATCTTTTCAAATGCATTAATATGTGCAAATATAATATAAAATAATAAAATTATTAAAAGGTGATATGTTTTTTGCAATTTTTTATATTCATATTTTAGGCAATAAAATATTAAAAATTATATTACTTATATAAATATTAAATTTGTTTATAAACTATTTATCACTATTTTAATGTATAAAAATAATAGATTTATGTATTATACGTAAGTACAAATATATTATACATATTCTTTTATATATGTACAAATACATTTTATATAAATATACATAAAATATATAAAAATAAAATGAAATAATCGAGACGCATCCGTAGCCAAATCATTAAAATCTATACATGTTCTTAAACACGTTTAAAGCTTCAAAACTCATTCCAACTAGCACGAGTTCAAATTCAACCTGAACCCATTATCATTTCTATTAAATGAACAGGATACTAGTTATAAAATCATAATCCAACCAAAATCCAGGGTGGGAAAAGTGGCAAGGTGCAACACCCCTCCCTATTCACATGCCTAATTATCACCAATCATTATTTTCTCTCTCTCTCTCTCTCACACACACACACACAGTCATATACATTGATGTTTTTTTAGCCATTATAATGTATAATAACAATAGTATAAATTCAATCATTACAACTCCACCAATATATAAATCCATCCTCCCAAAGATATAAAAGGAAAAACATCCCAATATTTCACCCAAACTGCACAGTATTCCAAAATAATTTCCTAAATTCAACACACATATATATAGGAATTTCCAATATGGTTGATTGAATTCTGAAATGCTTCTCCTGGCTCAAGCTAGGAATGTTCACAGTTCAAGTAAACCAATAGAATCCAATCGAAAAATTCGATTCGATTTTTGTTTTTGTTTTATAATTCAATTTTCGATTCAGTTACATTTTATTTTTTAAATTCGATACTTTGATACATATTTTTTTGGATAAAAATTGAAAAAATATTGAAATTATATATTTAAAAAAGATCATTTATTTATTTATTTTTTTATCCCCTACTCCAAGGTTCCTCAATTTCGTTGTGCCTACTCGTGAACCCACATTAACTCAACTAGGGACTTAAGAAATAAAATACAATTTTGAGAATCCAAAGATCAGCAGCTGAGCTCATTCAACACGGTCACTTTTACTCCTACGACTAGGTTAAGTGCCACATCCCACATAATAGCTGACGCAATATTCAGAAAATTCTGCACTCCAACTCATTTTAGTTTCTTGTAAATGAATATATATTCCATACAGAAAAATAAGAATATATGAAACTCACCCTCACAATCATCATGTTACAGTACAAGGTATAAGTTTTTACATGGCCTCAACTCTCCGAGAGACATCAAGCCAGGAAGGATATACAACTTACAATCTTCCTCAACTGTCAAGATGCAACCGGACGACTCCAAGATGAATCGGGCAACAAACGTATAGGTCTTGCAAAATATTTGAACATGAAAGGATACTATTATTTGTTGGCTTTACGACTACGAGCAAGAAAACGTTCCCGAGCTGCAAGAATTCTACTCTCTCGGTCATCAAGGGGCTGAGGAACACCAGCATCATCCTTCGGCAGGTTTAAGTTTTCCGTTTGAATTTCTTCATGGGACTGGCTGCCTCCGCCACTGAATAAGCACAAAACCAGGTTACACAAGAAATGCAAGCTCTAAATGAAACTCGAATTTTAAGAAGTGAACATATCACAGAAGTGCAAAGATTGCCAACCTGAGTTTCCTGACATTTATTTTATCGAGTTTAGCTAAGACTGGCCTGACCCACTGCATCTCAACGGCACATACATTACGCATATATGGCCGTGATGTAGCAATAAGTTCATGATAGACAACGTAATTTGGGAGCATACCATCTTCATCTGGTTTCAGCACTGATGACGGATGCACCTGACGGACAAGAACTTGCACAAAGTGAGTGAATCAAGAGAAATGACTCTCTCTCATTTGGTTAGTGAATCATCTACCTGAACTAACTGTGACTTGAAACCGAGGGTGCGATAGCCATTATGACGAATCATTCGCTCCGCAAGTTGATTTGCAAATCCTGAACACAGAGCTTTTCTCAAAGGTCTGTAATCTTGGCCTTCTTTCCGTTTTTGACTTGTTTTAACATCCATGGATCCTGTTAATATGGAAACATGGGGAGCAAAATTTGGAAAGCAATTAGAATAGTACAATGAATTATCTGTATTTCCAATCTAGAGGGATTAAACATACTTAATTGGCAGATATTAAATAGAGCAGTTGAGATATTAGTGCATATTCCTCAAGGTAAGAGGTAGAAGTTGCACAAACTAAATAACTTAAATAGAAATATATGCAATACATAAACACACACACGGACACAATACTAACCTTTAGCAATCTTCTGCATTATCTGGGTTAACTGCTTCCTGACATCCTTGACAAACATCATCCCTCTCACCTAGATCAGCAAGATAAAGTGCAACAATGAGTCAATCTCTCAATATAATTCACATGAGGCGAATATTTCAGGAGTAAGAACATTCCAACATAAAAACTATCAATTTGTATCAAGTACAAATCTGAACGAGTTAAAACACAAAGTATCCAACATGCATGCAACTAGAAACTACCATGAATAAAACAAAAAAACTGGTACCTGCAAGTTGTTCTCCTTGCACCAGTCTGTGCTGTAGTCAGTTTGATGCCAAAGCTCATAAATTTGCAACAACTGGATGTGGTCACCCCACCCAGAACCATCAGGAAGGTGTGAAGGAGTATGCTTCCGCTTCTTATCAGTGCTCTTACTGCGAGACAAATTGAATTTACGTATGATCAATAAGAAGAATTTGATTCTGCTTAATAATTGGAAATATTTGTTTAAAAGAGCCTATGTAACAAAACAATGACTCTATCACAGATGAGGAATTTCAATTTCTACTCCTGCATCCTCTGGTCCAGTTAAAGGCACTGGATAATGTTCTTCCAAGTTTTGAATCTCCAAGTCTTCAAGACTCATTTCCTTGGTTCCAACTAGGTAAAGTTGCAAATACAATAAACAAGTCTGTGTAACAAGCTTTTGAGTTAAACAGACAAAAGTTGTGCAACAGTTTAGTCTTGACATAAGCAGGGATCTTTCATAACATACAAATTACTTCTTGCGACATCGTATATAGCACTTGTAAGTGCCAGCATAAGGAAACCACGTACAGACAGGAGAAGATAAAGATGTACCTTTGACCTAAAAGCAATGTAGTTTCTGCTGATAGCATTGCGGCAACTGTTAAAGCATGAGATAAACAGCCACACTCATTTGCCTCTAACAAAGTCCTCGACAGTGAAGGTTCTAGTGGAAGTTCTGCATATGATAGAAGATTTCAACTCTAAAGCAGACTTCCCAAAAAACAATTTCCATGTTAACTCCCATTTTCTCCTTGTTGTTTCTAGGCTACTAATCAAACATCAAGTTAAAAGTAAATGTTGAAGCTTGGGCAGGCTGTAAATCTGTAGATTTTTATGGTACTATGACGAACTTAGTTCTTTTTTGATTAGGTAGCTTGCAAAAAAATTTCAGCATAATACAGAGAAGACAATGGCGAAGAGAGACAAGTACGGCCGAAGACTCTAGATTCTTCCTGCCCATGTTAGGTATTGATTCCAATTAGTTCAACATGTTCATCACACCATAAAAGTGCATCTACAAATCAAAAAGACAAGAGTTGAGTAAATATTTCTAGTCACGGCATTATAAGGCCCAAAGTCATATAGACACACAAATGGTTGTGATATCTTGATTAGCCCAAAATTCATAGAAAAGTGAACAAATGAATACAAAAGAAAAGACATGGAATCTCTGATAAACACATTAACTGGGTTATAGCTTGGCTGTTTTAGCTTGTTTTGGTTAATCACTACTAATGCCTTGGGAACAAGGAGCTTAAATTTTTCAAGCTTTAGACGCTGCTAATTTATGTGTGCACCACAACTAATAGGAGACAACGGGTATAAAAACCAGTGGCAAAGGAGTGCACCATGCTAAGAAAATACTTCTATTCGGAGAAGAATTTGTTACCAGCCATAGTTCGTCCAAGACTTGTGATTGAACCATCTTCATCTATGGCATCAATGAGATATAGCTGCTTTAAGGCATCTTCCAAAGCCTCAGCTGCAGCAAAGGCAAAGCAAGGTCTCACCATCTAGATGCATATATAGATATTAAATCACAAACATATCAAGATTGAAATAGAAAGCAGGTAAAGATATGCCTTCTTACAGGAAGGTGGATCAAGGAAGTCAAATTTGAGAATATCAATGTCCGGGAGGTCTAATGATTTTAAATAGAGCACACTTCCCGCAAGGGAAGATCTCTGTATTTCAGGGACTGTAGCATCCAAAAAGTCATCCTTGTAAACCACGGAAGGGTACAGACGGTAGCACTTTCCAGGACGTGTCCTTCCAGCTCTTCCCGCACGCTGATTAGCCTGCACTCTGAAACAAACAATTAAAAAGGTAACAAAATCAATCAAATACAGCCTCCACGTAATACATATACATTGCAATCTAAATTTGAGGGAAGAGCATGGTCAGGAAAACAAGAATTACTAGCACCACCCAATTGGAAGTACAAAATCCATGCGCATGAAGAATAAGCACCAAAATCAATTTTGTTTCACTGATTATGGGAGTATATGTCTCATACTTGCTAATTTGGACAACATCAAGAGAATACATGCCAGTTGATGGGTTGTACTGTCGCTGCTTCACAAAACCGGTATCAATTACATAGCTGCAGTTCAAATCAGAATTCACAAAAGTTACAACAAGAAAGACTCTTAACATGAAACTAAATAAAGGATAGAAACTGAAATTTTGCTCAAAAAGATTCAAAATGAAAAAAGAATCACCCCTCTCCTTTTCAGCAGTGTATGAACCATTTGCAATAACATTTCCAATTGACCATAATTAAAAGTATGTGGTAAAAATCTCTTAGAGAAATTGGTTAAAAATTCATTGAAATATCTACACAACACAGGGATCAGGACTCTGTCCTCAAATTCAAGGATCAGAGGTTGATGGATCTTATACTTGGACATATATCCACATCCACGATACAGCGAGTTAGGTTATAAATTGCAATAGAATCCTCATAATGCAACTGTACATTTTATACACAAAGCAACACATAAAATCAAAGAGCATCAAGTCTCTTACACCACACCATCAACAGTCAAAGAGGTCTCAGCTATGTTTGTAGCAATTATAAATCTACGACAATTGGGAGGTGGTTGACTGAATACACGGACCTGCAGGGTAAAGCAAATAAAGAAGTGACAAAAAGGAAATGAACATTTATTAAGAAGACTAATTCATATCAGTTAAAGCTGAAACAGGAAAGTCGCACCTTCAGGACAAAGAGCAAAAACTAATATTGCTACATAATTACAAAACACAAGCAGAACTACAAACTAGTGGCACTACATTGAAACAGAACAACAGAAGTTCTAGATGATGAAATCAACAAAAGACTTTTTGCTAAGCAATTTGAGGCGTTAATAATGACACGAGAAACAACATCCTTGGGGCTCTCAACCTACATGATATTCAACTTCAGAGTTACTGCACTTGCTTGGTTTGTAACATTTTTCTATTATAGTTAGATAAGAATTTAATAGCTACCGTCGTATCTGCATAATCTATTCTTATAGTCGTTCTTATCTTATTTCTCGAAAATATATGTTAATTTTAAAGATCATATGTTATTGAACTTAATTTCTTATATAATTTAATTAAAATAAGAACTTCCTCCGAAAAAACTTATGTGCAGAAGTGACATGCTCTAAGAATTATAGTTTTTTCATATTCTGTTCATATTTTTTAATTTAATACATGCATTATAATACCAAGTTATGTATAAGTGTTTACATAATCTAATACGTTCTCTATATTTTTATTAAAAATATTACTTCTACACTGATATTATATAGATAACAGTAATTACAAAGTCATATATTTCTACCATTAAGCTAATTAGAGCACAAACTTTTTTTCTCATTAAATTTTGTAATAATAAATTAATAAAAACATTCTAATTATCGTTATTAACATCTATTCATATTAGTCGCTAATCCACTATTTCAAATTACTTACTAGTTTTGCTATAAAATGAATAACCTCTTCTTATTATCAAATCCAAGACTTTTGTCAATCTAATTTGTTTAACAGATATTTTCAGAAATTAAATCTTAAACTATTTCATACAACTGAATTAAAATTTTAGTTCTTTTAGCAAAAATCAATCTTTTCTTCCTTTCGAGCTAGATCTTGAGCCTTAAAAGATACGCTTGTTGAGCTCAAATTCAAACTCGTAGGCTTGAGCTCAAGCCTGAAATTTTGTTAAAACTCATCTCGAGCCAGATTCTTTTGCACCCCTAGGCATACATCAGAACAGCAACAAAGATAATTGCACCGGAAAAGACCAGAAAGTTTTCAATAAAAATTCCTGAGGAACAACACATAAACAGCAATACAGATTACAGACAGACAAAGATACTTCAATTTTTCATTTGTAAGAGAAAAATAGCAACTGGTTGCAAAATAATGACTAGCCTGCAATTCAGGAGGCAAAGATCCATGAAGTGGAAGAATTATAGCATCCATACAAGACCCTTCTTCCAGGTGTTTGATTCTCTCTTCCAATTTTGACACCAACTTCTCGATATCATCCTACAATTTCAACTAATATCTGTCTAATAATAAAATATATTGGAAAGTTACAGCAGCATTGGTGCAGCAGACAAGAAAAAACATACAAACCTGTCCTGTCATGAAAATTAAGACATCGCCTTCTGGTTCTCGAACATGTATATCTACAGAACATGCAAGACCATCTAAATAAGAATCCAGACTAGAAGCAAATGTGATGAGCAATGACAGCGAACCATACTGCACCTCCTCCCACTAACCCTCACTTGATAAACACAAAAAAGTGACTGAAGCAACAAAATGAGGATACTTAATTGATATGCCATAACATCTAAAGCTTGCTCATACCAATAGCTGTTTTTAGAGAAGCTTCAAGATAACTTTTGGGTCTCTCTGAGCTATGCTGTATCTCAACGGGGAACAACTTTCCTGGGACATTGAGGATGGGGCAATTAGAGAAGAATCTGGATACTTTCTCACCATCAAGTGTAGCTGAAGTGATCAAAACCTTCAAATTGGATGCACGTAACTTAATCAACCGCTTCATCAATCCAAGCAATATATCCCTGCTCAGATAGATTAGCACATATCAAACTACTAAACTCTATCAAGGGAAACCAGGGAAGTTAGCATATGGAAGATTAAAGACAATCCTAAACACAAAAATCTCACAGGAACATACAGAAAGCATTTAACTGCAGAATGCAAACACAAAAATGAAAACAGAAGGTTAACCGAAAGAAGGGGAAAAAGAGGCAAAGGGCTAAATTCCCTCAGGCATCTGTATAGCAAAGGCCAAGTTAGACACTGTCATCATTGGATCTTGTACAACTAAGAAGTACCAGCTTATTACCACTAACTATAATAAACAGATGCAATCATAACATTGAGACTTACGTGTTTAAGCTCCTCTCATGAGCTTCATCTAATATAATTACTGAATATTGACTCAGATCCGGATTGGAAAGACTTTCACGAAGGAGAACTCCATCAGTTAGGTATCTGCACATGAAATTTGTCACCTGTTAATATCAGCAATGTGATTAAATACAAATTTTCACTTCCCTACAATTGTTTCTCAATACTTGATAAAGCCACGTTACTTAATCAGTGTCTTCTCTGAAGTTCTATCTTCAAAGCGTATGGCATAACCTACTTCCTCCCCAAGCTTAACATTGAGTTCCTGCGCAACACGCCTGTGCATTAAACCAAGAGGGAAAATAAATTAGAAATACATAAAGACACCCATTGAACACATACAAACACGTGATCTTTATAACAAACAATAACAAAAAACTTGGGAATAGAGTGGGAAATCAACAAAGGCCATGCTTTCTTTGCATGTAAAAATAGGAAATCATACTTACCCAAAAAGTACCCAGTGGAACTTTGGACAGGTAAGGTAACCATAATTCTAAATTCTTCCCAGATGAAACAATTTTAGCAGAGTAAGTTTCACATGAATTAATACAAGAAGTACATGAACAAACAACAATTCTTACTCTAGAAAGACAACAACTCACTACTAAAGTTCACTCATTACGCTTCCAAATTCAAACAAGATTCTCCAAATAAACTACTTAACAATAGGATACATAAGGAAATTAAAATCAGAATGCATGAAAAAAGAGCGAATAATCAGATGCCCTCGAAGAGTCTACACGCAAATGCAGAAGTAAAATTCATAACAAAAACAACTTATTGAGAAGCGAGAAAATTACCTAGATACAGAAACAGCAGCGACCCGACGCGGCTGAGTAACAGCAATGCAACCAGATTTCGTGTAACCTCTCCGTTGAAGAATTTGAGAAAGTTGAGTGCTTTTACCAGAACCAGTTTCTCCAATTATTACCACGACAGGATTTTTCTCTACTGTTTCTACAATTTTCTCTTCGAATTGGAGTATAGGTAATTGCGCCATTGGAAAACTGATAAAGAACACAAACAATCACCGGGAATTTGGAACCGATCGAGCAGTTTGAAGTCGGGAGATTTTGCTAGGGTTTAGGCGATCTTAAGGGAAATTTCAAACACTACTTCTTAAGAATCTGCATAAAAGCGCTGCTTAACGGCCATTTTCAGGCAAGGAAGCAAAATCGCCAAGCAAGAAAAAACAGCGCCACGCAACTTATTTGTAAAAATCACTATTAGAGAAGGACGAATGCACCACACCAGTGAGTTCTGATTTTGCGGTTTCCCACAATTAAGTTAATATGGCTTTAGTTAGACAGGTAAACAGGTTTAGTTTGTCTCAAACTTGTTAATCAAAATCTATAATCAATAATTATTTAAAAGAATTATTAGATTGGTTAAAATTCAACTTTATAATAGCTTAATTTAATTTAATTTGAACAAAAAAAATTAAGCTATCAAAAGAATATATATTTCACATTTAAATTTTATAATATTTTCTACAGAATGCCTTATGTTTAAAGCAGGATGTGTGCATGAGTGTATTGAGTCACTTGAGTGTGTGAGTGTTTAAGAAAAAAACCTTAACTTAGTTCGAAATGATTTATTTATAAGTTTAGTTTCAAGTTCAATATGAAATTTAATAGCACCATGGTTTTCTAGCAATACTGCAAGAAGATAAAGTGCTAATTGATTGAAAAATGAAAATTTCTTCAAAAAGATAGCAATTGAAATTGATTTTCCGATAAGAGTACAATATATACTACCTTATTGCATTAACTTCAGAAAACCATGCAACTGAACTGGCTTATGCAAGCACCATACTCAGCACGTTGTAAACTCACAAACGCACACTATGAGATCTCGCGTCAGCGCATACACACACAAACTCACAGAGACATAAATGTTATGTTGTCCTTGAATTCCTACAAATAATCATATTCATGTTGGTAAATCTGAGAAGCTGCCCTACGAAGGACCAGCCTAAGTAGACAATGGAGTATGCAATTTGATTTCTGCAAACACACATCACTGTTGATGGTCAGAGAGAACTCTATATGATATGTATGCTACTTCAAGAAAATCCTAATGCACTATGTGGACATCTCCAGAATTCCTTCCAAAAATAGCTTCCCGGGTCACCAGCCTTATTCCCCTTACCCAAAGCTTGGCCATTTCAGTTCCCCCACGGCAAGAAAAATGGATTTCCTTATTCTTTGTAGTCACCACCCGAAAAACACCTGGATCATCAGCATCAGGCTTCTTCCGACGGTTCCATCTGAATGCTGAGCTTGGACCGACCTCAGCTCCTCGACAGATAACGTTTCTCTTGCTCGATTTTCCCCAACGCAACAATCCTGCAGTCTCTACCATCTTCAGCACCTTCACATGGGGTGCCCCTTTTCCCGCCTTTGTGTGCTTCTTCACATGATCCCCACTTAGTACAAGTCTTCGAGCAAGTTCGTCTAATATCACACGTTCTGCATCACTTCCATCTTTATTCTTACTTGCGAGTGAAAGTGCAGTCTCATGCCTTGCATTCTCGATATCAAACTTCGCCCCACATGAGATGAGAAGCTCACACATACTCGCATTGCCTGACCTTGCTGCCAGCATGAGCGGAGTGTAGCCATCAGAATCAAGAATGTTAACATCACAACCCTCATGTGTCAATTCTCGAACTAAATCCAGGTTGCCAAGGCGTGCAGCATGATGTAAAGCAGACGATCCGTTAGATTTGCTTTTGCCCTTTGCATAGGCATATGCAGATAGTACCTTTGCGAATGAATCCCTGTTTTCATTTGCTTCTGCTAGACTTAGTGCTGTTTCGCCATACTTATTACAAGTTTCGACATCAGCTCCGGCATTAACAAGAAGCCTAAAAGGCTCAACATGACCACCTGCTGCAGCAACCATAACTGCTGAGAATCCGCTCTCATCTTTTTCATTGAGATTCAGATCTGGTTGTTCAATGAGTTTCTTTAAGGCCTCGACATCATTTGCTCGAGTTACAAATAACAAAGAAGAAAATATTTCAGCGTTGCTAGATTGAGCTATTTTTCCAGCTCGAATCACGTCCACAACTGCTTGTTGGAAGCCAAGCATCCACCGCACTGATCCAGCAATGGACATTGCACACTGAGAAGACATATTAGTCAAACCAAAATCAGCACCTGCAGAAGCCAGAAGCTTAAGACACTCCTCTTGCTTATATCTAGCACAAATCATTAGTGCAGTCTCCCCAGATCCTGTTCTGGAGTTGAGATTGCAGCCAGCATTTATCAGGAGACGAAGAATTTTAGCCAACCCAAGTCGTGTGGCTAAATGAATTGGGCGGAAGTCTATCTGTTTAGTTGTTTCAACTGGGAATTCTATATCAGCACCGCAACTCAAAAGCACCTCGAATGCTCTTGCATTGCCACATAGGATGGCATGGTGGATAATTGCCCTACCCAGATGCGGAATATTAGGAGAGAGATGCTTAAGGAGCATACGCAAAATAAGACCACTGGATTCAAAATATTCCACAGCACACCAACTGACACGATATGGCTCAGCCAACCCCGCACCAACTCTGAACTCTTCTCCAGTAGTTACATCCCATGACCAAGCACCCAGCCTAGCCTTGGTATCTGTTCTGCATCCCAACTATTTCTCCACGAACATAAAATAGATCAATGTTAGAGAATAAATGCCATATTTTGAAATTCATGCTGGTTGTATGCAAAAAGTTGCAGTCAACACCCAGCTTCGCACTGTTTTGGGGTATCTGTTATCTGGAAATAAGACTTAAGTACGGGTCATCCCAATTGTTGAATTCTTGTTCTCAAAAAGCATGTCTCTAAAATAAATATATATGTTATGAGACGAGGCTGGGCCTGGCTATTGTTGATACTGCATTTATGCACTCTGCGCTACAAATTCAAAAGCTTGTAATGATTACCTTTAGCAGCAAGTCAACAACAGAGACCTGCCTACTGACAATTGCTGCAACAAGTGCGTTACAATCGACATTGGCGTGGAGAGATGGTTTTGAAGATTGCAGGAGTATCCTGGCATTTGCATTGGCTTCCACTCCGTTCTGTATTAATTAATAAACAAACTTATAGGAACAAGATAGGGAGCATGCCTTCCTCTGTCATATTAGAACTCCAAATTCCCTTCAATTGAATTTAGAGGGGAAAAGAACAAACAAGAAATTAAAATGGATATAGAGAAAGGTTGTCATTGTTTGAAGATTCCATGATTCCTAGATTATATCCAACCAAAACGCTAATTATTCATCTTTTAAGACACTAATATATATAAGTACTTATGCACTCTGTTTAGCCAATAATTTGCAAATACTTGACTAATATTACCTTTCCATTAAAGAGTAACAGTTGACACATGCACACACAAACATGAATTCCAATTCTCACTAGCAAGGGAGCCAAATGAGCAAAGTGGAAATGAACTTATCATGTGGCCAAAACCTAGCATATTTGGCCATTGTTCAATAAAAACTCCTAGATTGTTTATTTCTAAAACATTCTGCGCTAGCTGAACACCTAAACCTAATACTTGGGTTAAAGCACAATCATTCATTCAGTGATTATGTTTGTATCTTCTTGAAGAAATACATATAATATTTCACATGAAAGACGCAAACAAAAAGCAGTATGAAGTACCTTGATGAGTGTTTCGACAAAATCAATAAACCCCCTGCTGGATGCAGTGACAAGGGCATGCACCGCAACATGAGGACGGATCATTTCAGAGCCCATGAGCAGCTCAGCAGGTCTGGCCCGCCCCAGGTAGGATGCCTCCAACAAGGCTTCCTCGCATGCAGCTTGAGCAGCCCCACCATTCACGAGCATCTCCAACACCTCAAGGTGGCCCTCCCTGACCGCTGCTGTGGTTGCATACCCTCGGAACAATTTTTGGTTGACATTAGCTCCGACATTCTGTCCTCCGAGAGGAACAACAAGATTTAATTAATTATCATGGATCGTATATTCGTATCCGCGTGCAGACCACAATCTAGCCCCAGAAATTAGAAGGTAAGTACTGGAGAAAAAAAAAAAACAGTACGTATTTGCTAGTGAATGCGGTACCAATAATGTCTAAGGCCTATTTCGGGGTGTTCTTTGCCTAATACAAGTTTATGTGCAAAATTGCGAAGGATGTCACCGATGGCCCCCATTGAATTTTTTTCCGTTTGCAAATAGACAATATTTGCTATCTAGATCAGTCGACGTGGAAAGATAGAATAGACAAAGAGTCCTATTCTGATTAGACATCATGTATAACATTAATATGCTAGAAAGAAACCATTAGTAAATTAATATTCACTTTGAGACTTTTAGGTCCCCTTGGGCTTCAAGAAAGGCAAACAAGAAATAATTATTTAATTCTCCTACTAATAATTGCCACCAATTTGAAAATGGGAATAAAGCTTTCAGCGCACATAACAACTCCGAATCAAAACTCAATATAAATCTGCATAATCGCTAACTTTACCAAATATAGTACATAGAATTCAATTTTTGAAATCTTGGACCAAAATTTTTATCTGTGCAGACTCTATAAGAACATAAGACATACTTCAAAAGAAGCTCAATAAACTACTACATATTCACCTCAAAGTGACGTAAAATTCAGATAGAAAAATAGAAATCGGAACATGCAACCTTAAACTTGAATCGAGTAGAAGACAAAAAGAAAAGTTGCAAGAAAAACACATACAGACACACCTACATAAGGAAAAATTAGTAAAATAGGAAATAATAATAATAATAAAAAAAAAAACTCCTCACATATTACTAATATTTCATGTGAGACCAATAATATTACACATATAATGATTCTAGAAATTATAATAATTATTGCAAAATAGGTCAAAATTCGTATAGGAGGAGAATGATATACCAAAATTACAAAACTCTTGAAATTGATTTTTGGTTGGCGATTCACGTTAGATCAATAGTACACGCATCATGCACTTCACACATTATAATCAATAGGTCCACAAATAAACGTCTCATTATAGATGAATACATTTAAATAGCAATTTATTTAAATAATATATTATTTACTATTAAGTAACATGACAAATATGCTACACTTAATTTGAAATAATACAGTGATTATCAAAATTAATGCAATAAAAACATGCGACTTTGACTCCGCACAGTAGAAATCCAAATCAAAGGTAAACAGTGTTGACGATTGCCTGAAAAAGAAGAAGAAAACGTTTAAAATTATAGATATTAATACTAGAAGGTTTAGGAAGACTGATCACCAGCAATTTCCTGACAAGCGCCATATTTCCGTTATGAGCAGCGAGGAAAAGAGCGGTGACGTCAGTCCTGAACTCCTCGAACTCGATACGGACCTCACTCGCCGACTCCCCGTTCAACACAACCTCAGTTTTCCTGGATTTCAAACAAACTGTTGCGATGAAATTAACGTCAACAGATGGATGAGAAACGAGCTCCAAAGCTAGCTGGAGATCATTGACATGAGCAGCGTCGACGAGGCGTTGAGAAATCGTCTCGTACTCATCGTAATCAGCGTGAAGCCCCACCGGAAAAACCTGTTGTTTCCTTCCGATCATGTACTGCCCTCCTCCGCCTCCGCTGGAGGTGGTGGTGAATACTGTGGTGGACATTAGTAATGATCTCGCAATATCACATCAAAGCTCCAATTACGCGTGATGTTTTCTCAGTACGGTGTGTGAAATGTGCGTGGGCGCCTGCAGAAGAAGAGAAGCTTACAAGACAGGAGGAAGCGGTACAAGTGTGGAGTGTGAGGATGAATAAAAACTTGATTTAACCAAGTTTTTTAAACATTATTTTTTTTAATTATATTATATATTTTTGTTGACATTGAGTGGTTATAATAATTAAGATATAAATGTGTTTAATTTTGTGGATGATTTAGAGATAACGACACTTTATCATTCTCCATTTAATTACTCTGATTCTCCTTCTTTTGAAAAAATCAACCTTGCTAATTAATTCAATAACCATAAAAGGTTTCAATTACCTTTTTACCCTCCCCTTCTACTAATTAGTTTAAATTAAATTATTACCGAAAATCTTTTATCACACTTTAATGTTATAAATTAGCGTCAACTATAATTTTAATGTCAAACTGCGTACAATATACCTACCTATGTGTACAATGTAAACATATAACATTAAAGTGAGATATAATATTTTAGAATTTAATGCAGTTTACTTTTTTGTGATATTACAAATGAGCAAATTACTCCTCTACAAAAAAATAATAGCAATTTATTCACTTGTGTTTTTCAAAATAATGCAATTTGTTGATTGCATTTTTCCCTAATATTTTAGGAGACGATGTAGAAAGCATAAGAATTATTGAGTGATTGGGAAATTAAATATGATTAACCGGCCAAGCAAAAGAAGATGATAAAAAGAGTTACCCATTAGCAGACACAGAAGCAGTTGGTGTTTACTTATAGCCGGAATTGGCCTGCAAAATCTCTTCCTCCAACCTACAAACACCATGCATTTCAAAAATCATTTATTTTATACAAAATTGAATATTTCATATTGGGATAATGTATTTTTATTAATACATTTCATTAGGACTCGTAATGAGTAAGTGTGAAGGAATTTGAGTCAAATTTAAGTTATTTACTATCATTACAAGCCTAATTTCTAATAATCACATATGGATTAAGAGCCATTAGAGTATAGCATAATTCATATTGTATAAATGCTCATCATTTATTTAGGTGACCTAAGTCGTGATAACTAAGATTATCGGAATTTTACTTGCGCAACCATCGCCTAAATATAGTATGGAAAAAAAAAATATTTTTTTCATTTACAATTTTAGAGTGTGATTTTTTTTTAAAAAAAACCTTTAAGTTGTGCATTAATCCATCTCTAACACACTTGAATAAATATTTATTAAAAATTTCACTTCAAATAAATATTATAATTTATTTTTTGTTAAAAAAAATCCAATTTCTTACTTGTACTAAACAGACACAAGGGCCCAATCTATTATATGAAATGAGGTTCAGCCCAATTAATGTCAACATTGACCCAATCCTCTTTAACGCTTGTGTTGCTGTAGAAACTCCACGATACCTCCACGTGGCCACTTTGATCATCACAACTAGTCACTAGGTCCTTATTGTGTACCGTACGATTCTCATACTGGTCAAAGAGAACTCGCATCCTAACCGTAAATATTTCTGCCGTACCAAATACTACCATAGGCTTGCTTTCACCCAGCTCGCTTTCTCCTCTGTACTTTCGTCAATCTCTCTGTAAGAGCTGCATCGCCGGTTTGTCATATCGTCGGTACTCATACAACATTTGATGCCCTCATGGTACGCGTTCGTATCTTTATCCAATTGATTTATCTTTTTCCCCCCATTTTTTTTTTCTGTGCCTGGTGCAAGTGTAAAGATCGGATCTTGCTTGTGGAATTGGCTGAAACTCAAATTTGGATTTGGAATTGATTATTTATTTTTGCAGCTGAAAATTCGAAGCTCTGACATTGTAAATAAATGATTCTTTTCGGAGTTGTTGTCTTGAGTAAGTAAATTTTCAGGGAAAAAAAATTATTTTCCGTGCAAACGGATCCGACTGATTGTTGAGGAATTTAATTTGATTGTTGGGGGAAGAAGGGGTTCGATGAGGGTGCTAAAGGGCTTGAGAGTTATTGTTGGCTAAGTTTCTAGATTGTACATGAGGAGTGTTCCCGTATGGCACTATTTTTTATGGTTTAGTTTGCTGCAAAAATATGATCTTCTGCGTTATGGGATAGTGTTGGCAGCTGAGGCTGTGGCCGCGTTCGTTGTCCTTTCCCTTTTCTGGTATTCTCCGCCTGTGAAGATTATAAAAATCATTATAGTGAGCTGCTCAAGAACTTATTATTCCCTATGTGTATATTGATTGTTAAGAATGTCAAGGGTTCTACTCCATCAGGCTTAAACTTGGTGCCCCCCTGTGTCGCTTGTTTTGAACTTATACATACATTTATTTATATTTACGAGTGGTTGAAGTAGATGAAGATAATAGCACTTACTTGAAATTCTTGAATCTTTGGCTTCTCAGCTATGACAAGCTGTCCTTTTAATTTACAAGCAACAAACAGAAGATATCAGCTCTGAGGATTAGTCATATGTCTCTGGGCATGTCTTGTTTTGATTTTGGGGGTTGGGCATTTTGTCCAGCAGCATGCTGCAAGTTTTACATCTCATTTAAGATGAAATGAAGAGCATCTCCATATACTTAATCGTCATGGTCTGAAAATAAACCTTCTGGATTATCATTTTTTTGCGATGTTTTAACAGGCACCTATAAGGGGCATTCTTTCTCTACAAAGGACTGCTTTGATTCAGCGCTCCGCTGAGAATTGGAGCCAAGCAAGGAGATTATTCAACACCGCTGCAACAACTTCGACCACCCCACAGCCGCCACCCCCTCCGCCACCTCCAGAGAAGACACACTTTGGCGGTCTCAAAGATGAGGATCGCATTTTTACAAACGTATATGGGCTACATGATCCCTTTCTCAAAGGCGCCATGAAACGTGGAGACTGGTACAGGACAAAAGACCTAGTACTTAAGGGAGCTGATTGGATTGTTAATGAGATAAAGAAATCTGGTCTTCGAGGGCGAGGTGGCGCTGGTTTTCCATCTGGGCTTAAATGGTCCTTTATGCCAAAGACATCTGATGGCCGTCCCTCGTATCTTGTTGTTAACGCTGATGAAAGTGAACCTGGAACATGTAAAGATAGAGAAATTATGCGTCATGATCCACATAAATTACTTGAAGGTTGCTTAATAGCTGGAGTAGGGATGAGAGCCAGAGCTGCGTATATTTATATTCGGGGTGAGTATGTGAATGAGAGAAAGAACCTCGAGAAGGCAAGGAGAGAAGCTTATGAAGCTGGTTACTTGGGCAAGAATGCATGTGGATCAGGGTATGATTTTGATGTGCATATCCACTTTGGTGCTGGGGCTTATATATGTGGTGAAGAGACAGCTCTTCTAGAGAGCCTTGAGGGTAAACAAGGAAAGCCTAGGTTGAAGCCTCCTTTTCCAGCAAATGCGGGTCTATATGGTTGCCCCACAACTGTTACAAATGTTGAAACAGTGGCTGTATCCCCCACCATACTAAGGCGTGGACCAGAATGGTTTGCAAGTTTCGGAAGGAAAAATAATTCTGGAACAAAACTTTTTTGTATCTCAGGCCATGTAAACAAACCTTGCACTGTTGAAGAGGAGATGAGTATACCACTGAAAGAGCTTATCGAGAGACACTGTGGTGGTGTTCGTGGTGGATGGGATAATTTACTCGCGGTTATACCAGGTGGTTCATCTGTTCCATTAATTCCCAAGAATGTCTGTGAGGATGTGCTAATGGATTTTGATGCACTTAAGGCTGTGCAGTCAGGGTTAGGAACTGCTGCTGTCATTGTGATGGACAAGTCTACTGATGTTGTCGATGCTATTGCAAGACTCTCTTACTTTTACAAGCACGAGAGTTGTGGACAATGTACGCCTTGCAGAGAAGGTACAGGATGGCTCTGGATGATCATGGAGAGAATGAAGGTGGGAAATGCTAAGCTGGAGGAGATTGACATGCTTCAGGAGGTGACCAAGCAGATTGAAGGACACACAATTTGTGCCTTGGGTGATGCCGCAGCTTGGCCAGTTCAGGGGCTTATCAGGCACTTTAGACCAGAGCTTGAAAGGAGGATCAGAGAGCGGGCAGACAGAGAGTTACAACAGGCTGCTGCTGCTTGATTCTTCTATAGAGGTTGGTGCTAAAATAGAACAGTTTGAATTTTTCATTTCTATTTTGTTACAGGAACATTTTCTTGGCAGTCAAAGGAATATTTACTGAGATTCTCTTGTTTGATGCCTTTGCAGACCCTGCCTCTTACTCTTGCTTAGATTTCTTAACTGATGAGAGTTGTATTACCTATCAGACAAATAGTAGTATAAAGAACATTGGACGCTTTCCTTATGTTAATCCGGTGCTTGCCTGTAGTTGCAACTATCTTTATTCATATAGTTCCTTACACATTGCTGCAATTAAGCCATAATGCATTGCACTCATCTCAGAAATTCTTGTTAGAAATTCTCTTCCCTTTGACTCAATTAGCTACTACAAGACTCGTCAGCATTATATTCCAATTTGTAAAGCATATGTTACGCAGAGCATCTATTTAACTAGAAGCTAACAAGACTTTGCTCCTTTTTTTCTCTATTCTAAGAAAACGAATTAAACCTTATTGTTAATTGTTGTTTGTTCTGCTACGAGCAACTTCAAACTTTTGATCTATAACATATGTGGTTTGGATTGCTGGTTTTGCAGGACAATATGTTTGCTGTGAGATCCCATCAAATAAACTCGGAGAGGCAATTCAGAATTCTATTTTAATGGTGTATTGTGTATGACTGATTAAGATTCTATATTATATGTTTGAGATCAGCCACTGTTCTTTAGGCTCAATTGGTATATAACATGAGATGTCTTCCTCTCATGATTTCTATCGTTTAAAGAACCGTTCGATCAGTGTGTTTCTCTGTAATTTTGTCAATAATTTAACTGACATGTTACCGTCTCAATACTCGAGCATCGGTTGGTTGAATCCTATGTTTTAAGCGATTATGTTTAGTAACATTTTTGCTGTTAGATTTGCTCGAAAGTACTTCGTCATTGAACTGCGAACACCGTACTTTATTCAGGTACATAGTCAAAATATGGGAGTCTCGTGCATATAGGATGGATCTATGATCTATTGCAGCCTTAGCCGTGTTAACATTGACGATATCTGCCAAATTTATTCAGCCAGCAGACGCGGTTACAAACCTCAACTGCGTCATTCGAATGACTGACTTGGTGCAAACGTAGAAATCCCTTATCTTGATTCTTGTATTCACCCACTCATGTTCGACCACTTAATCGACTGAAATTCTACATTTAATAAAACCCAAAAACGGAAACACTAAAAGAAAAGAAAAGGATCCTATCATCAGTGATCAGTCAAACTCAGATACATCCCGCGGTATTTGTATTTATCTGTCCCCACTGACCCAGTTGTGAGCCAGGAATTGCGGCGACTATCAATGAGATGTAAATGTAAGAGGGCATCAGATAATAATGTTTTTATAGAATGCGTTCTGCACGCGCCTGCCACACCCCACACACATATTAAAATCTTTGATAATCTAAGTTCAACTCCAACACCCAGTTTTCTATTCTGCGTTGGTCGGCGTAATACTTTTTCGTTATTTTGTTATTGAGGGAGCGGTTATCTTAGATTTGTCGCCGTACGACTGAAGAATTCCATACACGGTTAAAAAGCTCGAACCAGTGGACTTGTATCCTATTACTATACAGGCTGCTGCTGCTTCAGGCCAGCATCTTGTTCGTTTTCTTCCTTGAATTTTCAATCTTTTTATCTCTTTTTCCGTTGGGCCGAAACAAAGAAGCTATAATCCCGTCTGCAGTGTAATTTGATATAGGTAGCTGAATTGTCTTTGCTTCTTTCTAATTGCTTAAACCTTTTCTTAATATATATATTTTTAGACCCTTTTCTGGTGGGGTATATGTGATGATCCATTGCTGATATGCATACAATATGTCTATCATGTGTTCTGTTGTCACGTAGTTGATGAGAAAATTGCTTGCCCCTTAGGTTCTTTTTCTCTGTAGTTTTTTTACTTTTCTTTATTACTTTTTTGGGCATGATAATCTGATTTTTGCAGTTGATTCTGTTGTGGTCGTATAACTGGGTCTGGTATCTTAAGTGTTTCCTGTTTTTAACGTTCTTTCTGCGCTTTTTTTTTTCTTGATAATCTCTGTATATGTGATGGATACACGTGCCGGGCACACATTTTGAAAGATAAGAGTTAGAATACTGATAGACTGCTAGTTCAAATTAGTTTAGGGGACTTGAAGAAGAAGTTTTGTAGTTGACAAAAGGCAGGAGTCTGCTTCTTAAGATATGGCGTATTGTCTGAGTTGTGTGTAATTTTTTGTGTCTTTTGATAATGGCATTCTTGTTCATGGGATTATATATTGTGGTTTTGTTGGTCAGGTTGTGTTTGATCAGAGACAACAAGCAAAAACTCTTGTTATCTTTCTCAAGCTATGGTCCTAGGGCTTCGGTCGAGACACAGAAAGGGCACTTCCGTTAAAGTTAATTACATTGTCAATGTACAGGAGATTAGGCCTTGGCCTCCATTAGAATCTCCGAAATCTGCTCAAACCGTGTTGCTTCAATGGGAAAGTGGTAATCAGTATTCTGGTTCCTTGTTTTCCACTGCTCAAGGTTCCAAAATTGTATTTAACGAGTCTTTCAAGCTTCCTTTGATTCTTTACCAAGATAAGAAGGCCCACAATAGATTTCAGAAGAATTATTTGGAGTTTAGTCTGTTTGTGCCACGTAAGGATAAGGCTAAAGGTCAACTCTTGGGGACTGCCATAATAAACCTTGCGGATTATGGAGTGATAGAGCACATCACAAGCATTAGTGCTTCGGTAAACCTCAAGAAGAGTTCTAATAACTTACTGCAACCCGCTTTGATAGTTACTCTGGAGCCAGTTGAAAAGGATAGCTCCAGCTCATCACCAAATGTTGGCTTATCGAAGGAAGCATCATTTGACAATGATGAGTTGGAAATTGCCTCTTTTACGGATGACGAAGCTTCTTCTCACTCATCAAGGACAGGGGGGTCGTCGACCTTTGAGGCTGCAACATCTTCACCATCTCTAATTGAGAAGGTAGGCAAGTTACTCATTGATGTTTATTTTAGCTGACAGTTCTGCATAATTGTGTTGCTTATCTTGCTGCAGCTAGAAGTTTCTTGGCATGAAACTTTTGCTTTGACTGTGATTGTCAAAATGACCAGCGTGAAGAAGGAACAAAAAAAAGAAAGGAAAGGATAGATATTGATGTTCCAAATTGTCAGAGTTTGGAAATGTGCCATCTCTAAAGATTCCACAGTGTGGATGCTTATACCACATTAGGAAAATCTTTAAGTTGCGTTAGACACCTAGGATATCAGCCAACTCTTAATCAACACCCCATGTGATTACTTTTACTTTGTAATAATTTGTAACTCAATGCAGAATGGTAACAGAGATGATGAATATGACCAGGAGGAAAACAGAACTCTACTGCCTTCATCTACTGATGCATCACCAGATATGGGGAGCCATGTAAATGAGAACATTTCGTTCTCCAGGTTTTATGAGCGAAGCACGACATATGTCAAGAAGAACCCTGAGACCACCTTCATTAGATCTTCTCAGTCATCCATAAGTTTTCATGATATAAATGAGAAGCCCAACACCGTTCTAGCAAATTGTATGCAGAAAGATGTTCCCCTTACCTCCCATGAAGTGATTCCCAATAGCAAATGTACAACTACTGAAAACACTCAAAAATCTGTAGAAGAAAAATCCTCTGAAGGATTTTCATATGAAGCTTTGTCAGCTGATAATAGTGGGAAAGACACAGTTAACTCCAACTCTGCCAATTCTCTCCACTCCCCTGCTTCTCAAGAAAAAGAGTTGCAGCCAGAAGATGTGCAGATAAATGATGCAAATGCTAGCCCGGTGAATATTGGTGAACAATCAGATGACCAGATCACAGCAGGTGAACTCTCGGACTTCAGAAGTGAATGGAAAACTCGAATTCAGATGCTCGAGGAAGAATTGAGGGAAGCAGCAGCTGCTGAGATTGGATTGTATTCCATAATTGCTGAACATGCAAGTTCAGTGAATAAGGTGCATGCTCCAGCTCGACGATTGTCCAGATTTTATTCTAATGCTTGCAAAGCTGGCTCTCAAGTTAAACGGGCTACTGCAGCAAGAGCTGCTGTATCTGGGTTAGTTTTGGTTTCTAAATCATGTGGAAACGATGTTCCAAGGTTAGTTTTGGATATCTAATTTCAGAATTTTCTGTGGATGTGAGTGCACTGAATTGCTTCTCTTTTGTGCCAAACAGCTCCCCTATTTATTAAATATTCTTTACAGGTTGACTTTCTGGTTGTCAAATGTGATAATGTTGAGGGCCATTGTAAGCCAGATCGCAGCAGAATTGCAATGTTCTAATAGACCAGAAAGCAAAATGAATGGTACTGGACCGGAATTGACTGGAAGACTTCCACATAAACGGGCAGATTTCTCTCATGTGGAGGGAGACCAATCTAAGTCAAATGAAGAACCTGAGGACTGGGAGGATGTCTGGACATTTATTCTTGCACTGGAAAATGTTGAATCTTGGCTGTTTTCTCGAATTGTTGAATCTGTATGGTGGCAGGTTGGTTCTCTATTCTCTGTTTTCCATGCTTGACTAGTTTCTTATTTAGTTACACAGTTCTCAGATAAAGTGTGTTAACTTTTTCTTAAAAAACAATTGCAGACTTTTACACCGCATATGCAGTGCACAGTTGCAAAAAGTAATGGTTTGACCTCAGGCTCTGATACAAAGAAAATCTGTGGAAGAAGAAACAGCATGAGTAATCATGAACAAAGCAATTTCTCGATGGAGTTATGGAAGAAAGCATTCAAAGATGCCTGTGAAAGGCTTTGTCCAATTCGGGCTGGAGGCCATGATTGTGGTTGCTTGTCTGTGCTGGTTAGATTGGTATGTTGATATCATAAACATGCTCAATCCAGACAAGGCATCATTTCATGGACCAATAGTCATTTCTACATTTAATTTTGATATGTCTGACTCTCTGAGACTTAGCAACAAGTCAATATATACATAGAATATGAAAATGCTCGAAGAGGAGTATTACGGTATCTTTTGTTTTCTATACCATTGCTCATTCCGGAGATCTGTTACTTTTGGCAGCTATTCATTCTCAGTAAAACTAGCCTTTAAATATTTGAACACAATGGATCCTGAGCCTCATCCTAGAAAGACTGAAATGCTTCATCTGAATGCATGCACCACGAATTGTCGAAAATAGAGATAGTGTAATGATCTTTTTAGCCTGCTGTTTTTAGGTGATGGAAGAGTTGGTTAATAGGCTGGATGTGGCAATGTTCAATGCTGTTCTACGTGAATCTGCTGAGGAAATGCCCACTGATCCTCTTTCCGATCCCATTAGTGATTCTAAAGTCCTCCCAATCTTGCCTGGGAAATCAAGCTTTGGTGCTGGTGTGGAATTGAAAAATGCTGTAAGTAGAGAAGAAGATTCTACATCATATTTTCTCTTACCACACTATATTTTCGGCCCTTCTGCATTTATTCATTTATTCTGAATCTGCGATGCTGTTAACCAACAAAAGTTAGTTCAAGGTTCTTTCCTTCTTTAACTGTAACGCAGATCGGAAACTGGTCCAGATGGCTTACTGATCTCTTTGGCCTAGATGATGACTCAATTGAGCATAGTGATATTCTTGGAGATGGCAAGAAACCAGAATCTTTCAAGGCTTTCCGTCTCCTGCACTCATTGAGTGATCTTATGATGCTCCCATTTGGAATGCTTGCTGATGCTTCTACCAGAAAAGAAGTGAGTCACCATGAAACCGAATTGTTTACCCACAAAAGTTTTCTGTACGATTCTATTCTTATTTTCGGTTCGTACTCATTATCCATTTTTTTTCTTTTTCAAGGTTTGCCCAATGCTTGGTCCAACAATAATCAAAAGGGTCCTAGACAGTTTTGTTCCTGATGAATTCTGTCCTGATCCTCTTCCACAAGACATCATCGAAGCCCTGGACATCGAGGTTGGTACTTATTTAGCTAACTGGAAGTCACTTTACTACAAATGGACTTATAGATTCATCCGACAAAGTGGAATACTTGTGCGCTCGACTCGATAACATTAGATTGTAGGGTTAATTACAACACTCTCCTCTCAGTTAGTACTGCATAACCATAACTACCTCATTTCATTTAAATATGTATTAGTATTTAGAAGCTTGATGGGACATTAATTTTCTATCTCCTAAAACATAAGAGTACAGTTGTAATTAACACAAGAGTGTGTTCGTAATTTCAAATGCGAGAATGGTATAATTAGTGATTACATTAATATTCAGGAGTGGTCTATGTAATTACCCTTAGGTTGTATATGTTACAATTGTCTGAATCACTGCACAATCTTTACAAAGCAAATAGTCATAAAAATATGCAATCTGATATTCCAGTTCAGCTAATTTAGCTACTCATTCTTGATTTAGGAGGATTTAGATTCTTCGGGAGATTTACTCACAAGCTTTCCCTGCACTGCGAGCCCTACAAAATATACACCTCCTCCTGCAGCTTTACTAACTTGTGCGGGAGAAGTGGGAAGCCAAGTGCTCCAGAGCAGCAGGTTATCAACACTCAGAAAATCCTACACTAGTGACGATGAGCTAGATGAGCTCGACTCACCCTTCACTGCAATCATTCCTGACAGCTTCCAGAGTTCTGCTTTAGCAAAACTCAGCTTAATACCAAAAGAAAAGGGTGGTAGAAACGTTCTCCGGTATCAGCTGCTCCGGGAAATATGGAAAGATGATGAATAGTACCACAACCTTTCAGTATGTATATATATGTACTGTTAAATGTGTATCTCTTCTCATAACATGAAAGCGTTTTGAGGACTCGGTTTCTTGGTTCATCTTCGAACAATTTTCCTATTATCAAACAATTTTGCAGCAGACTTAAAGAGAAAGCATAAGACAAGGAAGAGGATGTTAGGAACTATTATTTGCTATGATCAGATATCACATTATGTTGATTAATACTCTGAGAAATTGAGTGTACCAAGAAGTGGTGCTATATTCTAATTACAAAGTAGCCATGAAACTGAATAATGAGCGATCCTATATTATTTTCACGGGCTTCCACTTCAGAGGAGGTAGAGGAGGTAGTGTGGTTCAATGAATTGCATCTGAGCATCATAAACTTCAGCAATTATTGTCTCACCATCTCTTGTTCCTGCAGTACATTAAAAATGCAAAAACAAAAACACTCAGTTCTTAAGATCAAAATCATTTTGATGCATAAACATTAACCTCATAATACAGAGTCTTGATTGCTGCAAATGTCAGTCGGTGACTAGTATAATAGGGACAAGAGTACACACGTCCAGGTAGTGACACTCTTTTAGCAAGTGAAGGCAAAAGATCAGGTTTAAGTATTCTCCAAGAATGAATTTAACAGGATTTAAGAGCAACGCTTGCGATCACCTACCCGAGTAGAAATAGCATAAGAAAAAGTAAAGCAAATTGCTTAAACTCTCTGACCCGTAAAAGAAGAATAAAAGTGAGTTAGTTTGGAAACTGAAAACAAGAATCAAATAGGACCCTGCTTAACCAAACAAAATCACATGCTGACAAGGTTAAGCACACATTTTTTTTCCAAGATTAGGTAATTCGATAAATTAATATCCACCTTTACTATCTTCTTGAAGAGAGACACCTACAGCAACCATATAAGATTCCACATAAATGTGAAATGATAACACTAACTTTTAAGGCTCATGAAAGTCCTTGAGGAGAGTACCAATGACCATAAAGATGGACAAAAATTAGCTTTTCTTTTCTCTATATTATCTCTCTTAACTTTTAATAGTTGAAGCAATGAATCTCAAAGGAAATACAATGTTCAACCAGAAAAAGATTATTCATGCCTTATCGTTATTCCATGTTTTCATGCCTGCATGAAATTTTGCATTTCAGCAAATCCATTGCATCAAAATACAAATATCTAGACCTTTGTGTTACTGAACGTTCATGTCTTTTCAAGGATGTTTCTGTGAGTACATATACGGGCACAGATATCTTCCAGGCTAGAAATTACAATATCTACATATACCCCCAGAATGCAGTTTGACATGAGAAAGAAGCAGAGAGCAAGAGAACTTACAGCTTTGACTGCAGACCACCGGAAAGGCTCTGTAATGCGTCATAATGTCCATAGCCATGATACAGAACACGGATTGGGTTCTCCTTCCCATATTCTTGACCATATTCAGCTATAATCTTAAGGCAATTCTTCTTCTTATCCCACATGTGAACGGTTATCGGAACCCTGAAAATTGTTTCCTTAAAGTAACTTTTTTTTAACATTCATCATGAAGATAACTCAACCCACACTGAAATAAAAGGCATGATGACAAGCATTTTCAATTGGTTAAAGGGAAGTTTAAGATTGTAGAGTTACTCCTGTGAATAGCAACATTAAGCCAATTAATTCTGAAAACATTGCTAGTGTGGTAAAAGGTAGTTATAGGTAGACATGTTGCCCCACATGGTGAACTTTACTAATTATATATTTCTCTGATTGTATGGTGTTGTTAAGGAAGTGCAGCCAATTTAATAAACATCACCCAAGAGCCAAAGGAGGTTTAATCCCAGGACATTAGTAAATTAAAGTAAAATAACCTCTCTGAAATAATCAGTAAGAATACATTTACAGCTCGTCCAGTGAAGGTAGATTTTAGATTTTAGAAAAACAACCGACTGGTAAACAAACAAATGCACCTACTGTAGCACATGCGATGACATTAGTAGCTCAGGTTCCCCTCCCCAGACATGGGGCTGTCGCATCTGTGCAACGTAGGTATCAAAATCACCTTCCACAAACCTGAAAAGAGAAAAAAATCATATTGACCTGATTGCTACTGAAGGGAATGGTATGAAGTTGAAATATACTCAAGGTGCAAAGGCTAGACATTTTCCTATTTGTCTAATTTATATATCCAAAGTTAAGTAGTGATAACATGATATGATACAAATAGAAGTTCAAGAGACATTTTGTTTACACCTCTTCTTAAGGTAAACTAGAGAACACACGAAACAAACTATTTTGAGGACACAATTAATTAGGGTGCATCCAAGATACCAGGATGGTTAACCAATCATACCACTCAGTATCTGCTCGCCTTTTGATAAACTCATCTGCAACCTGCATAAAAAAATTGCATCCCATATCTTTGGTAAAATGTCAAATAGGATCTGAATTCCTTCTATAGCAGCAAAACAGAAAATGGGTAAATCTCTTACTGTTGCTCTGAGCTCGTCAGCGAGTTCCTTTTCTTGGCTTTCACTTGGAGGTGGCTTTCCTGCTCTTAGGCAAGCACCATGAACCACAGATCGAAACAAACACCTCCCATCACCGGGTATCCCTGTAGCAAATATATTAATCATGGTATGTCAAAATTATGACCAGGCTGCAACTGGAAATATGGGGGCAAAAGGATGGTGGATTGATATGATTCTCATAATCACCAAAATCCACGCGACAAGGCGAAATCATTAAGAATGACCCTCATAGTCACAAAAATCAGCAGAATGAGCGAGGTCGTTGTATATTCACGAATGATGTGATATGGATGCAGCAATTTTTCTATTTAATTTCATATTAGCCATCAATTCGTCTTAGAAAAACACTTGTTAAAGCTGATTTTCACAATTCTATTTTACTGATAAATACCAATAGTCCATCTACATGCACTGCACTCAAAACAACTAGTTAATGGTGTTTCCACCTAATAAACATAGCTTAGACCTTCAATAAATAAACATTAAAACATACATACATGACTTTGATCAGGGGAACATAAGAAGCAGAACCAAAATTTTAAGAGGTGTTGTGTCCGCATACCTGAACCCAAGTCCATGTTTAAACAATGAATATCCGGAAAAGAAAGAAACAACGATTAAACCTCACCTTTCAAGAACAGCAATTAATAACAAGCCAATGGGTTAAAACCACAAAATACACGCCAAAGAAAGTGAGTATCCGACGAAAAGCATAAACCAAACGTCACCAAATGATCTAAGCTTCAAACAAGCAACCTTATTATGGCGTCATCAGTTATTACATATTAGGAAAAAAAATACGCGCAAAGATAGACATCAAATACGAGAAAAACAAACCTAAGCGAGCAAACAAAATAAAATAAAAATTAAAAAAAATCGCAAACATACTAATAGTCCGGAGACCGTTACCGAGCGAAAGGTCAGATTTAGGCATGGCCAATGAAGACAACTTTAAGCAGCGAAATGGCATATTTTAAACAATTAAACTGCGTGTATTTTTCCAAATAAAAAATCTAGGGTAATTGTTTATTCTTACCTGTACTTGATGTTGATGACTCCGGCTACGAGAGGAGTAGAAGATACCGCGAGCATAATGTCAGGTTGTAAAGTGGAGTATTTAATCATTGTAATCGTGTAGAGAATCGAGTTCGAGTTACGAAAAGATAAAAGCGGAGAAACACACTCGCTAATTCAAAGTCGAATCACCGAGTTGCTGCCGAGTGGATGAAAGGAGATGCGGTTGGAACTGGAGAGCAGTGCAGTGCAGTGGTAGGAATTCTGAAAGTTAGTTATGGAGCCGTTAACGGACAACGGTGCAAATGAGCTTTATAGGGTATTTTTATTTTATTAATCTATAAAATGCAAATTAGAGAATTTCGTTCGCTTTGTAAATCTTGGAATTATTTATTCAACTGAACCTGCTCACTTCTTTTACTTTTACTTTTATGTCAAAAAGAAGCGTGGAAACTGGAGATAAATAAAGGAAAAAGAAAAAGCGCCCACCGTGGGGCTCGAACCCACGACCACAAGGTTAAGAGCCTTGCGCTCTACCGACTGAGCTAGACGGGCTTGTTGTTACTTCTTTGTCGAATTTATAAAACATCGCTATTAGATTTATATCATTACTCCGCACTAGAATATAAAACAAATCAATCCTAAAATTTATTAATTAAAATAAATAATTAAATTTTTAATCTACTTAACCTTATATTTTCATTTTTTTTATTTAATTTTTGGAGAAACAAAATTGAGCTCTAAATAGAATTTATATACATTCAATTTTACTTTCCACTCCATTTATTCCGAATCAAATATAAAACTTTTACTTATGCATCCATTATCTTGTACAACCAAACAAGCTCTTAATTCGTGGCATGCAGTTCATACAAAACTATTCACACCTAATTTTGTCAAAAGCTTCCCTGAAAACCTACAGTAAATTTACAAGGATAACATTACATGAACCTATCCTAGTTGTTGAGGAAAAACCCATTCAATACAGGCGATAGAACATTAAAACACTAACCACTGATGTGACTTAGCAACTCTTTTCAAGACTTGTAAGCAGGAAAACTCTTGTTCTTGAACCAAATATTCCATGCCTTCCCTACTTTTCTTCTGGACTCCATCTTCCTCAATGGTTTTGAATCTCGAGCAGACAAGGCCACTGCATTAATCTCACGCAATTGCTGAGTACGATCAGGCCATGGATCCCGCTGCTGTTGTTCCCGGAACAACATTAGAAGCTTTTGGGCTTTCTGCTTCCCTCTTGTTGTCCCGTTCACCGAGATCAACACCAATGAAGGTATCACACCTTCGTGAAGGACAACTTGGCTGCATTTTTCATTTGCGTTGCACAATTTGAGAAGACATGTTGCAGCTTGTTCTTGTTTGACATGCTCACCGACGTCCAAACTAGTAGCAATCCCTCTAATGAGGCCAGGAGCTGCTGTGATGTCGTCACATGCAGCTTTGCTTGATGCTAAATAGTTTAGTACAGGAATACATTTCTCCCTCCAGTTATGGTCGCTAGGATGTGCAATAATATCTTCTAGGGCATCGATGATGCCAGATGACACAAGATGAGTGATATTAGTAGGATGACTAGAAATATTATAGAGCGTGTGCAGTGCGTCAAGCTTGCATTGTACGTCAGTGTAGTGCTTAAGTACCCAGATTAAGAAAGGGACAGGCTCGGTAGTTCCAATAAGAGGCTTGGCCTCCTCCAGGTAGGAAAGACTCAGGTAAAGGGCCGTTGCTGCTCCAACCGAATCAGTGGTAGCAATCATTTTCTGCAGTATTGTAAGAACTGCTGATTCCAACATCAATTCCTTGTTTCTGGAAAAAGAACAGGAAAATTTATTGTGATGGATTCACAAACGTATATAAATGCCCATAGAAACCATCAACAAATAGCACGAATAACATAATTCTGCCCATAGACCACTTGGGTGCACCCACCAAAGATATACATAACCTAGTGGTTCTAAACAATGAAACTATGATACTTTTATACCTCAACAATAGAACTCATTTAGTAACTGTGAAATCTGCTACATTCTCTCTGAGCCATTAAGAATGTAGCTTGTATGCCAATGGGTGCGTGTTTACGTTGGTGGGACATACTTGCCAATAAGAGGAAAGTAGGAGATAACCCCAGTAATAAACATCCCATGCTTTTTTATGCTTAAAAATATTTCTTTTAAATTCATATAAAATTATAAGAGTTCTTGAGACATGGGACAACAAAGGATGAGCAAGCTCTATACAGACATTACCAAGCAAAACAAAGAGAGACCCTGAGAAAGATTTGGTGGACCTACTGAGAACATTAGAATGCATAACATCAATCACAGTATACCTGTTATTATTTACAGCAAGGTTGAAGAGGGCCATTGCACCAATTTCCTGAGCCTTCCCATTCCGGGCAGAAACAGCAGCTTCCAGAAAACCCAAAAATAGCCTCACAAAACCATTAGCCCCCAAATAAATCCTGGCTTCTTCATCATCTTTTAGCAAGTGCCTTATTTGCTCTACCACTTTGCATTTCTTCATTAGGTCATCCTCCTTCTCTAAAATGTTCAAAAAGTCCTCATACAGTCGAAATGCATTTACTTCATAATCATCCTGCCGTGCAGAAACTGTTTCCTCTTCATTTCCTTTATCCTCCTCAATGATACCGCCTTCATTCAAAGGTGCCACTTTAACAGCCTTGTAGTTGCATGCACCAACACTTCCTATCAACCTTGAATTTGAAGAATCACTTTCTGACAACGGTAGCCTCCAATAGTTGAGATCAACTGATATTGGTGGTCCATCTGGAATAGGAATCCCGTTCTGTTCACACCAACTAGCCACCAAACCCTCGACAGAGTAATTGGGAATCAGAGAAAGATGAGGGAGCAGCTGCTGAGTTTTAGGACAAGTATTATGCCCATCAGCAAACCATCTTTCCATGCAAACCCTTTCATATGTCAGCCCAGAAGCAATAATAACTGGATCATACATAAGTTGCAATGATATTGGACACCTTAGCTCTTCTGGGGGGACAGGCATATGCTCTGATCTCCTAAAGTTTGACTTGTAACTGAGCGAACTCAGTTTTGATATTTGGCGGTCAAAATCACAACCATTGCGGCCACACAAACTACTATCCTCCAAAGATCCATCGATAGAGGGTGAGCAAGGTGTTGACTCCTGCGAGTCATTGTCATCGGAGAACTCAGTCCTGAACAACTTTGAGTATTTTGTCATGAGATGAAGAAGGTAAGCTGTGATAGCCCCCTTCTTTTTATTTTCCTCACCCCGTGCTCTTTCCATGAGGTTCTTTAAAGACCTTCTTTCCCAAAGTATTGCTTTCGAAGAGGTGATACCCAGTTTAGAAGCAGCCTTGTGAAAAGATTGAAACTCATTGCTGTCACTAGAACTGGGGTTGGAGTTTATCCCTTGTTGGAGTAATACAATGATATCATCACCAATTTGCTTGTCCACTGGATCAAGCGAGAATTCAATCTTCCTGAGTTCGTCTAAAATTTCAGCAATCTGACAACAGGGGCATTATCCAAAAATCAGACATCACTTGCAAAAGGAGTAGCATAAAAGTCTCTGGTGTATGACTAGCAGATTGGTGACATATGGTGGTTATGTGTGGGGGTGATGGTGGTAGATGAAGTTGATTCCAGATGGAGATAGAGCTATATGACAGGGTATCTAGTGATGGTGCTTGGTTAGATATTTAATTTTGGAGAGACTAGTTAAGAAAAGTTACATCACTGTCACCTCAGAAATTCTAACTAAAATGCTAAAATATTTAAATGTTGATAAGACCTAAAAGCAATACCTTTTTTTTGGATACTAGTTCCTAACTTCCTATTTAGAAGGCAACTATCATTTTTATATATAGCATAATACAAGTATTAAGAGATTCAACTTGCAAAAGTTGATGGAAGGACAAAATTCAAGTAAATACCTGACAACCAATGACACGAGGAACAATATCTTCTACTCGCCTTAAACTATCCGCGAGTACATTTCTTGCCTTGTCAAATTTCAGAACAACAGAGTCTCCAGTTATTGCCTAATAACCAAACAAAGTTAATAAGCCACCATTGCAAAGGAGAGAAAGTGCAAAGTGCAGGAAGGAGAAAATTAAAATGAATACTTGCACTAGAATACTCAACCCAACTCCAAATGGAACATGCACCAACATCCGCACTTAATTGTATGTCCTGATACACGTATATGCATGCCCTTGTGACGTTAAGGTTACAACCAATGTGAATGGAAGCATGGCAATTGAATTGATCAGACAAAAGATTATGATACTAATTAAGGCAGAAAGAAAGTAGAAAGAGAGTAAGCTAGGCCAGCAGCAGAACATGAAAAATGATGTTAACTCATGTAAATTTCTCCTTGCGTAACAAAATGAGAGATTAGATTGTAGCTACCACAGTTTCCGATTCTCTAAAGAAAATTCCACTAAATTTTTCTACAAATGCTTGAACCCAAATAGCAGACAGAGCAATCATACCAAGTAAAGTTTACTACATTCGACGCAGTGTTGAAGAATATTTTTAGTCTTCTCAAGAGCTATGTGTAAAGCACATAGTGCCTGGATGCCAGACTTGCTCCTTGGCCTAGCTGATTCTACATGGGGAAATATCGTCAAGACTTTCACATATGAAGCACGTAGACTCCTGCTCATCTCATCATGTAACTGCACCAATAACCATGTCTTCATCAATCACTCAAATGCATAGAAGCTAGAAGCACGACCGAGCAAAAACTTGCAGCAAGATTTCCACCATCACGTACAGAAATATCAAACCAAAGAATTAATTAAGAAACTATGAAAGCATTTTTACTAAGAATGCGTTGACGCCAGCAACTGATGCAACATGATTGTAAATTATGAGAAGAGTCGTCGTTCAATTTTAAAGATGAAATCTGGAGTATCAAATCGTATATAATAATTTGGAAGGCATAGGAACAAACTTTGCATTTTATGTGTGGTACCTTGGGTTCACCAGTGCTAAGCAAATAATCTTCGATCTGACAAGTCCCCATGTTGAAGCAAGGAAAACAGCAGTGGAAAGGCGTACGTACATAAAACCTATAAAATGAAAAAGTATGATGATGATGATTACAAGTGAAATGGAGAATTACAGCACAACCCATGATGACAATTCTGATATTCACTACGTACCTTGAGTAAGAGCAAAGGATGGGAGGGAGGGTGAAGAGAAGAAGAGAGAATTGTTTCAGAGTTTGAGTTTGTGAGTGTGTGGGAATGGTAAGGGGAATATATCAGAAAAATAAAAAGAAATGAGTGGTGGGGGTCCCTGATTTAATTAGTGAAAATGATATTTGGGTAGACTTGTGCACATGAAATGCTCTTCTTCTCACCCCAACTCCAAGTAATAGACCCCGTCCACATACACTTCAAATTAATCGGCTCCACGCTCACTCAACAAAAACTTCTTACATATACTTCGACTCCAATTTATTCATCACTATTTAATAATTTCAAACTGACCCTACAAACACAATATTCATCTTTAATCTCTCTAGGAGATGTTCTTAAATAGTAATTATTTATTTTAAAAAGTGTTACTGAGGAACGGAAGACAAAGCTAGTGAAGTTGGGATTTTGAGTGGATTTGGGTGCTAAGCCCCCCGTCAATGGTCAATCTTGACTTTGCCCATGTCTTCTTCCTTCAACTATACCTTTTCCTAGTCAAAAACATTCAACATTTATCCACAACCACAACTCTTCACTTCCTTTCACCCTAATCTAATGTTACACTAGCCCACTGGGCTAAAATGGAAAATAATTAAATTTGGAGACAACTTTCAAAGCCCAATTGGGTCTCCAAGTCTCTTGAAATGAATAGGCCCAAAATATAATCTCTGTCGAAATGTGTATTGCAGCGCAAGAAAACATTTGCTTTTTCTTATATACATTTTCGTTGCTTCTCAAAATTTCTGCTTTCAGTCTTCTACCATTGTAGTTTCTTCGTATAGCTTGCCTAGATCAGGTAAACTCCGCTACTCATTCTGTCGAAATGACAAGGATAGTTTTATTCTTATTCAAAAGCTGAGCACGAGTAGGGTTCAAGCTTGTGTATGGCTGGATCTAGGGTTTGTGGTGTTTTTCTATTTGAGCAAAACTATACTGTTGCGTGTATTTTGGGGATTTGTTGATTGTTTTCTATTTGAGCGGGAGAGGTAGTGCTCATTTGGAATTTACTAATTGTTAGTTCGGGGTTCGATTATTTTCTTTTTCTAAAGGGAAAGATGATGAAGATTGATTTTGGTGGTCTTGATCCCTCCGCGCCGCTCAAGGGAAACACAGATGATTTGCATAACGAGATTTTGGCTGCACCATCTTTTAAACTACCAATTACTGCTGATGTGAGCTTGACTTTATTTTATTTTTGTTTTCTGATTTATATTCTATGTCCCTCGCAGTGGCTACATTTCCTGATTTTTCCCTCTGTTGTTCTAGTTTGATGGGTTCCAAAAAGCGGCAGTGCAGATGGTGAAGCCTGCAAAGGGAACGACAACTCTGGCTTTTATATTCAAAGAAGGTGTAATGGTTGCAGCTGATTCCCGTGCCAGCATGGGAGGATATATATGTGAGGTTCTATACTTAGTAATGGTTTTTTCATGTAAATGTGATAAGGGATTTCAACCATTAGAATGACTGTTTATTAAGATTATCCTTATTTGGGCTGAGACTTAGGTGGTAGAAATTGATAGGAGAATCTGACTATGTTAATGTCTCTGACCATAAAATAGTGGCACACGATCTCCACTCATTAAGTAAACTTTTAACTTTTAAACAATTGGAACTAGAAGGTTTAATCGCATATAGCAGCTTATCAGATACTTCTTTTTATGGTGAAATGTTAGGCTTTTCTCTCCTTTTGTCCTTTACATCAAAGCTTTCTTTCTTGATTTGTGTCTATGAGGTTTTCCAATTATTAAGTAATGCTACATTATCTTCTTGGGATTTGTGTGCATTTCTTCTTGTAGTTCCTTGTTTTCAGGACATCTGTTTTAGTATTGTTGCTATGATCACAATGCTCTGCTGTGTTTTATTTTTTTGTGATCTTATTATTTTATAGGGATTGAGTATTTTAAATCTAGATTGCATACGGTGAAACATTATTCAAAATAAAACTGATGAACTTAGTATTGACTTGAAGTTTTCGGAAAAGGGATGATGCTTTTGAACTGGAGAGATTAGGCTTAATCATTAGATTAAGGTTGCAAAGGGATGAATCCCAGAGAGAAATTTATAGTGTATGTTATAATTTCATTTCTTGCTTGTTAATAAGTATTCAGTGAAACATGCCTCAGTTTATTTAGCCTAGTCTACAACGGATCTGTGGTGTCTCGAACTAAACAGAATTAGCTTTTTCATTTTCAAGTTAGCTAAGGACATTTTGCTTGTAAGAGTTATAGTATGCTAATTGTGGTTTGGACTCATTTGACCTGCTACTTTTGGAATCTTTGCAAAGATCTCTTGCAATACTTATTTTCTGGCAGATCCTTTTGTGTCATATATAATTTATGCTTTAGCTAGATGTGAATTGGTGCTTATCTGTGTCATGTGTTTAAGTTTGAAATACCAGGCTGTTGTTTTTTGGTTTACTTTGCATTGAGGCAAATGAAGTGCAAATCATATTAAGTAGAACATAGATTGTTTTGGTGTTATTAATATGGCATATCAACTCTCTATGGTTTGAAGTGCCAATTTATTATTTTCTTTCCTTTTCTTTTCCTTTTATTCCTTTTTACATAATGTGGCAAATAAAATGTTAAATTTAATTGCTTAAGCTAGGTGGACTTTGGTGTTGCTATTATGATGCCTGTATAGCTTGTAACATGTTAAGAGTAATTTATTTGTTCCTTTTCATTCGTTTGGAAATCCATGTAAAGATCCATGTATAATATTAATATCACTTCTGCAGCATCACAATCTGTCAAGAAAATCATTGAAATAAATCCATACATGCTTGGCACAATGGCTGGAGGAGCTGCTGACTGCCAGTTTTGGCACAGAAATCTGGGAATTAAGGTACTTCAATTGAATTTGGCTCTATTCTTCATATAATATATTGTTGCTCTTCACTATTCTCTTCCAATGAGAAGGTGAGCTTGTTGTTTAATCAATGCATAATGCGTTATAGATGTACGCCAAACGTATCAAAGCACTCTTATCTATTTGGTCATTGACCATCTGCCAGCATTTAATCCAATGACCTGTAAATTTTTGGAGGATACTCCTTCCTCTACTAATGGACATAGAGAAAATAAAGATGGCTAATGATTAATATCTGTGAAGTTGGAAGAAGACTTGTGTCCTGCTTGATACATGTGAATGCATCCTTTTCCTTGTGTGGGATGCAGGACTCTTGTTTTGATAGTCTATCCTAATGAAAGATTATATAACAATGATTTTCTGCATATTTTCAGTGTCGTTTACATGAATTGGCAAACAAGAGAAGAATTTCTGTTGCTGGAGCTTCAAAGTTGTTGGCAAACATTCTTTATTCTTACCGAGGAATGGGTTTGTCTGTTGGAACTATGATAGCCGGCTGGGATGAGCAGGTATAATCGCATGCTATCGTCCCTCACCCTTTCTTTGTCCCCCATTTTTTTTTTCCTTTTTAATTTCTATAATACTTATGGTATTTGTCGTAGGGTCCTGGTCTCTATTATGTGGACAGTGAAGGTGGACGACTTAAAGGCACTAGATTCTCAGTTGGGTCTGGTTCACCATATGCTTATGGTGTTCTGGACAATGGGTGCGTATTTCATGTCCACTCTCTTTTTCCCTGTTCATGTTGACTTCCTTCTAGTATTGAGCTTGTTCTGCCTGAGTAGTGGGTGCCCACAAATAACATCCTGCAGAAGCTGCTTGAAAATCCACTTGGGAATCATATTACTGGAAATGAATTCTGACCATATAAATCAGTAGAGGGCTTTCTCGATCTCTTTCCTTGTGTTGACTGAACATGCTGACTTCTTGGCCATTTGATTTTATACAAAGCTTTTGTTTTAGGAAACTCTTGAGACAAATTCCTCCTACTCAATATGACTACCATGTAATTAGTATCCATAACTTTGTCTGTTGCAATTTGATTTCTTATTGGCCTTATATTTGGCAGTTCTTAACAAAATCTTGATTTTGTGGTCTATTCTAATTGTATCTTATCCTTTAAAATTGTCTAGATATCGCTTTGATTTGTCAGTTGAGGAAGCTGCAGAGCTGGCTAGACGGGCAATTTATCACGCAACATTCCGTGATGGAGCCAGTGGTGGTGTTGCCAGCGGTAGTGCTCTTCATCCCTCCCCACCTCCCCTGTGCCTCTACTCCCTCATTGTGATGTTGTCTTTTCTCTGTTTTTTTGTTCTCATGACCTCGCATTCGATTCCAGTATACCATGTTGGGCCAAATGGATGGAAAAAGCTATCAGGGGATGATGTTGGAGAGCTCCACTACAAGTACTATCCTGTTGAACCTACAGCTGTGGAACAGGAGATGACTGAGGTATCCATTGCATGAGGGAAAGAGGATGGGTTGTATGCTGTAATTTGCTTCCAATAGTGATGACTTTTAACCCAGTTGTTCCATTTCTAAGAAAAATTAGTAAATGACTATTGATAAGTAAAGGTCACTTGTATGCTTCAACTTGTCTTGTGCATTTGAAAAGTGTTTTATGCAGCTGCGGATGAATTTCTGGCTCATAAGATTTTGATTTATGCATGTAGGAAAATTCTTTTTAATCCATGATATTGCAACTGTCATTACCTTCACCTAGTATAAAATAGTGAGTAGGAACTAGGGAGCAAATTGATGTATAACTCTTCACAATTACAAACATTGGATTGGGCAAGATTGATATTATTCAAGCCACGGGCAATTACCACAGGTTGAATTGCCAGCTTTGGCTGCGAAGAACCCTGACACTAGTTTTTTGGGTAAAAGATTCTGGAGGGTACTGTCAGGTCCCTTTCATACCCTCCTGTACGTGTATGCTAGTGGTTGTATGTACTTGGCTTCATCTTTCCTAGGATAATTCCGTGCTCTGCAGAGATCAGCAATCTTCGTCTGTAATTGCTTTTTACCAAAAAAATTGTTAAATCTTCACCGTTCAGTCGACTATGAGAGAGACGGACAACAGATTAATCTATTGTCGAAACAATGAATAATACGGATTTCTATGTCCAAACTTGCATAATTGAGTTGTATCAGATTTCATTAAAATTGCAATTGTTTCTCATCTATTTGTTGGAAATGATGACTAGATGGGAATTTTGGGGTGGGGGGGGGGGGGGATATTGGCGGAGGCTATGAACCTGCTAAAGATAGAATTGCTTCAAGAATACCTAAATCATATGCAGTAATACAATATTTGCAGATTTTTCTGTTGTTGGTTCTGTTCATCTGTTTTTTTGCGGGAGTAGATGTTGAAATGATTGGTGTAATAATACTGACAGTAGAATAATGCAAAACGGAAGGCTTTGCTTGGTAGCTAATTCAAGCTGTATCCGTTAATGGGATTGGGATTGGGACCCCATCCCCATTCCACCGATTATCTTTGCCATCAAGTTAAAGATTGTTTCTTGCTTCAACACTTTGTGTATCAACACAATAAAATATATTATTATCAATCATATGCTCTACTCTACTCTACTCTCACCCTTAGCTTGATCATGATTCATGATAGATCCTACTAGCCTCGTACACCATACCTAGACAATGAAAACTATATGGTAACATAAAACTACACCTAATCATGTGAAGCATAGAATGATTTTGGTGGAGAGAGCAGTTCCGCATTAAAGGGTAGCTGTCTTGTATTAAATGTAAGAGATGGGACACATCAAATGGGTTGAGCCTTGCGGTAGAGTTAGATGTATGTTGTATACCTATCATCACGTGCAAATTCTAATCAATTATAATTATACAAATAGGCAATAATATCTCTCTGTATTCTCAATAACCAATTGCTCAGAGATTTGGACTACTTGCACAAAAACATAATAATATGTAACATCTATGTATGTGTTCATAATATTATTATTTATACTCACACACACACACACTTTTGTTAGCTTCTAAGCATGTTTTCATGATTGAGAATTAGATCTAATGATTCCCATCTCCACTAAAACAATTATTATTATAATGAGGGACTGGAAGTCAATTGAGGTGAAAATCAAGTGTATAAACAAATAATAGTACTTTGTCCATTGCATATTATTTGGAACATTGGAATGTGTACATGGCTGCATTAATATATGATCACGGAAAGAGTTTGTTATAAAAAAATTAATGAAATAGGCAGAGCAATAAAACATAATGGCCTCTTTTATTAACACAGTTAGCAGCAGTGTGCATACAGACCCCAGAGGTAGCCCTAACCCGTAACCCACCCTCAGTTATTACCAGCTTTTACTCCTCTCTGGACCACTGCCCGAATTCTCATTTTTATCTCAATTATTGAATTTTCCATTTGCACATTGAAATATATTATATAAAAATGCATATGTCTTAAAATTTAAGGCGATTTGACTTATATCTTATGAACACTTATATTGGTATGTGACTGAATATTTTTTTTTTTGGACTATACGCTAATGACATAACTGATTTTGATTTATTTAGATCGGTACAAACTAAACTTTTTTCGTATTATATAAGATAAATGAAAGTTAAATATGGCATATGAATGTCCAAATATATTTGTAAAGAAATTGACAAAAATAAACACCTCAAACTCAAAGAGAAGGGGCTCTATTCTAACATCATTAACTGATATCAATTCAATGTAAAAAGCAAGCAGCTTGGTACGAAACACTTTGCACTAAAAAGGCCATCTTGCTTTTCTTCTACTACTCCGCTTCTGTTGCGGAGTGAAAAAGAACTCTACTCTCTTTTGGCGCGCCTTTGGGCTGGGCCCCAGGCAGGCAGTATGAGCTATGAGGACACACACACACACACACCCTTCTCCTCCTACTCAGGTCTTTTTCTCATAAATTCTTCAACTCCTCACCCCCTCCTCCCCCCATTTCCATCTCAAGTTCCATACCAGAAGAAAGGGGAGCTGCTGCTTTTGCTTCTTTTTTGCTTTTTGTCCTCTCCCAAAAGTTGTTCTTTTGCTCGTTTTCTGAGAAGATTTCGACTCCAATTGCTCATTTTCGAAAGAAAGAGAAAAGGGCTGTTCAATTTTTTACTTGTGTTCAGACAGGAGGAGACAGAGTTGCTTTTGTTCATCTTTTTTCGTTTTGGAAAGAGTTTCTTCAACTCTTTTTGTTTTGTGTTTCTGTGTAATCTTTCCAATTAAACAGGAAGAAAAGGGGCCGTTCTTTGTAAAGCAGCTTCGTGAACCCTTTTTCCTCTTCTTTTTTGGTAAAATCTTTGGTATGATTTGTGTACACTAATCAGTGAGCACCTGGTTTGGTTGTAAAATGTTGGTACACAAGCTGCATTTGTCCGCTTTTCTTTTGCTGAATTTTTGTCTACACATACACTCTGGCGTTTCTCTGAATCCCGACGGCCTCTCGTTACTCTCGTTAAAATCCGCCGTGGAGGAGGCCGCCGCTTTCTCAGACTGGAACGAGGACGACGCGACGCCATGCCAATGGACCGGAATTTCATGTGCCAACATTTCCGGGTCGGATGATCCACGAGTTGTCGGAATATCCGCTGGGGGAAAGAATCTCCGGGGGTATATTCCGTCCGAGCTTGGCAGCTTGATTTATCTCCGGCGACTGAATTTACATGGAAATAATTTTTATGGTTCAATACCTGATCAGTTGTTCAATGCTTCTTCACTGCATAGCATCTTCCTTTATGGTAATAATCTCTCTGGTTCCTTGCCTCCCTCCCTATGCAGCCTCCCGCGCTTGCAAAATCTTGACCTTTCAAATAATTCTCTCTCCGGGCCATTCCCCAAGTTTCTGCGTAACTGCAGGCAGCTACAGCGGCTAATTCTTGCTGGAAATAAGTTTTCAGGTGAGATTTCAGAAGGGATTTTCCCTGAGCTTGCTAATTTGGAGCAGCTTGATTTATCTGCAAATGAGTTCAATGGATCCATCCCGGATGATATGGGAGAGTTGAAGTCATTGTCAGGGACTCTGAATTTGTCAAATAATCATTTTACGGGCAAAATACCAAAATCTCTAGGTGATTTACCCCTGACTGTGAGTTTTGATCTTAGGAATAACAATTTGAGTGGTGAGGTTCCGCAGACAGGGTCGTTTGCCAATCAGGGTCCAACAGCATTTCTGAATAATCCTGATTTGTGTGGTTTTCCATTACAAAGGTCATGTAAGAATAACTCAGATGCTGCACCAGGGGTTCAGGGTGGTTCTCTGGATAACGAGGGGGTTAGTGAGCGGAAGGGGCTGAAGCCAGGACTGATTATTTTGATATCCGTGGCAGATGCTATAGGTGTGGCATTTATAGGATTAATCATAGTTTATATTTATTGGAAGAGAAAGGATTCTCATGGATGTAGTTGTACTGGGAAAGGGAAGCTTGGGGGGAATGAAAAGGCGGGCCTGTGTGCTTTTCCTTGTATTAATGGTTTTCCAAGCAACGACTCAGAAGTGGACTCGGAAAAGGGTGGTGGTGGAGCTAGCGGCGGGATGAGTGGTGGGGAGGGGGATCTAGTGGCGGTTGATAAGGGGTTTAATTTTGAGTTGGACGAGTTGTTGAGAGCATCAGCTTATGTGTTGGGAAAGAGCGGTTTAGGTATTGTATATAAGGTTGTGCTGGGGAATGGAGTGCCAGTGGCTGTGAGGAGGTTGGGAGAAGGAGGGGAACAAAGGTATAAGGAGTTTATTGCAGAAGTTCAGGCAATTGGGAGGGTGAAGCATCCAAATATAGTGAAGTTGAGGGCATACTATTGGGCACCCGACGAGAAGCTTCTGATCAGTGATTTCATTTCTAATGGCAGCTTAGCTTCTGCCCTTCGTGGTAAGTTCACTGTTCCTCTTCATATTCATGTCCTTTTACTTCTTGCATCACTATAAACATTGAGCATGAGATCTTTTAATTCATGTCTGGAAGTTCCATTGTTAGTTTAGAAACATCTCTATCTTTCTCAAATGCCACCATATAAAAGTAGTTCCACCATTGTAAATTATGCATATCTTGAGTCATATTAGCTGGGACCTGGTGGAATAGATAGGGTGCAATATGGATTCTTGAAATTTAAAGGAAATAAAGAAAAGAAGAGCTATCTGATCTGCTTTTATTTGTTTCTCAATGTAGTAATTTCTTTTCCTTTTCAAGATAAAGAAAAGAAACAAAAATAAATAAAAAACAGGAAGTGGGTGGTTACTTGCTCACGAATGGTTTTGTTGGTACATAATCATTAACAGCATTTCAAAATTGAGATGGACAACCATATAACACTACTTTTCTAATGATTTTGTACCTCATAAACCACTTGAGTACTGATGATTCTGGTAGACCATGGCTTCCCTTTATTTTGTGCCAAAATGTGATTTTAAGCAAAATGTTTAAGAGTGTGCATGAGACTTGCTCTCTGGTCTGTGTGCGTGTGTCCGAGAAAGAGAGTTTCTGGTCGGTCGTGGGTTTGCCATGCTCTTTGCTAGATCTCCTAGATAATTTTAGTATACTGCAGACAGCTCAAGCTGCTAAGAAACAACATTCCACTTTAAGATTAGTGCTTTCAATTAGATAAAAATGATTTTAGACATCTAGTTGGTTCAAATGTCATAACTGGTTGGTGCTTTGCCTTAGTTCACCAACAAACAGGTCCCCACTTGTCTCACAGCTCCAAAACCTGACACCTCCCCCCAACCCACGAAAAAAAAAAAGGGAAAAAGAAAAATGCACACATATCAGAATTCACATACTGATGCTCATCTCTAGATAAGTGGATGGCTAACTGTCACTTAATCTTAAAATCGATTCTAAGATGGTATCTGGGTTCTCGATTCACATTGTTCTTGATATATTTTAGAAACTTTTGTGGCATGCAGTTGCTATTTGATGTTCCATAGGAAGCCTTATCTTCTGCAGCATGAATTTTTGTTTCACCTTATTGAACCTTTGAAGTGCTTAGGTAACACTCTGGTACATGGCTGCTCCAAGTATTTGAACCTCGTGAAATTTGTCTCCATTCTGACAATAAAAATGTCATTTCTTTTGACTTATCATACCTTACGATTTAGTCTTTATTGTCCATCAAATGTTACAGTCGACGAAGTTCTCTTTTGCTTCTACAGGAAAGACAAATCAGCCGTCATCCAGCTTATCATGGTCAACCAGACTGAAAATCATCAAGGGAACAGCAAGGGGCTTGGCGTACCTGCACGAATGTAGCCCGAGGAAATTTGTCCATGGAGATATAAAACCATCAAACATTCTGCTTGACCACGAATTCCAACCATACATATCTGATTTTGGCCTCAACCGGCTAATCACCATCACAGGCAACAACCCTTCCTCATCCGGAGGCTTCATTGGCGGCGCCCTTCCATATCTCAAACCACCTCAATCAGAAAAAATAAACAACTATCGAGCACCAGAAGCTCGGGTCCCCAGCGGCCGACCTACCCAAAAATGGGATGTCTACTCATTCGGAGTCGTCTTACTCGAGTTGTTAACGGGAAAGTCTCCAGAGCTCTCGTCTCCAACCAGCTCGACCTCTACAGAGATTCTAGACCTCGTAAGATGGGTGAGGAAAGGGTTCGATGAAGAGAGCCCATTGTCGGATATGGTCGACCCTGTTTTGCTCCAGGAAGTACATGCCAAGAAGGAAGTACTAGCTGTATTTCACATAGCTCTTACATGCACAGAGGGAGACCCTGAAATCCGACCGAGGATGAAAACTGTCTCGGAGAATCTTGAAAAGGTCGGAACATGAGCAACTCGCAGTTGTTGTTGGTGTCATTTTGCAGTGGACAAAGCAAGATCCTTATCAAGTGCCCAAGTTTTATCCATTTGTTGTGAGAAGGAGGAGCAGAAAATTTGCAGAGGTTTCAACATTCTTTTTACTAGAGTCACCTATAGCTACAGCTTTATTCCCATTCCAGTTCAAATGAGTAGAAAAACAAGCCAAAATATGTGTAACTTATCTTATTTTTCAGTTTGCATTTGTAATAATAAAGACATGTAAGTTTTTCTCCTTTCATTGAGATGACATGACATGACATGACACCCTCTTGACTTGTATAAATAGACAGATCTGTGGATCTGAAATTAATTTATCCTATTGAACATTTAAAATTGTGGTGTTGAATTAAAAAGAAAAAGACTTGCTAAGATTTTCTATTGTAAAGCAAAACGATAACTATAATTTTGCTGAAAATATATTAATTATATGAAAATATTGGGATTTTAATATCATACATTTTGAATTTGTGATTGGTTGAAAGATCACATTCATTCGGCTAACTGATCCACAATTCAAAACTAAATGAAGTAATGTTGTGTAAAATTGCGTTATTTTGTAGTTGATATTTACTTTAGAAGTTTTCGATTAATTGATAATTGTATGCAGATTAATATGAATCTATCTACTATTCTTTTTTTAAATAAAAAAGGGTATTACAATTTTCTTTTTCTTTTTTGAAGCAACGGACCAGAAGGGCATTCTTGACCTTTCGGATAACCAGTACCCAAAACGTACAAAACTATACTATATATATAGGAAATCGTCTGAAAATGTTCCCTTTCCCCCCGCTCCTCTCAGCTGCAGGTAAACGAAGGTGATTGTTTTACTGACTTCTCCCTCTCTCTCTCTCCTTCCGTCAGATAGTACACCTCCTTCAACTACCGCCATTCGTCTAATTCTCGTGGTGAGCTGCCGCTGGTGTGTTCACTTTGCCGTTAAGAATCGCCCCCGACTCTATCTTTCTCCTTGCCAGGGCCACTCCTGCAGCGCGCCTCTATTTCTTCCTCGCCGCCGTTAAACAATCTTACCGAGCGTAGAAAGTTGGAAAGTTGCTTAGTGATGTAAGTAATCACGTCTTTATTTATTATGTTAAAAGAAGCTGGTCTTGATCTTGTGTTGCCAAAATCAGCTTTTTTAATTAGGGCTTTTGTAATTGGGGGGGGGGGGGGTTGAGTTTTATAGCAAAATTATAATTGCTCTGAAAAAAGGGTTAAGCATGAGATTTGTTTTGTGATAGAGTTTTCCATATATTTGTCCGTGTCTTATTGTTTCTGGTGGCTGCATTCCATCTGTGCTTGGGATGGATTTTGATGAATGGTTATCTGAATTGCAGTTTTAATTACTGAAAGTTTGTTAGAGAAAACATCTAGTCAAACAGACATGGAGGTTAGTGTCCTATCCTAGTTTTCTTTTAATTGAGAAATACCTTCCTTAGTTATACTTGGGAAACTTTATTATTGTTTTTCTTTTGATGTTCAGAGCAATGGAGGTAGTGGGCTATTTGATGTTGATAGGACAACAGATACTTTAGTACCAGAGGAGTCCACTGGGGGTCTGTTTGTACCTGGGAAGGACAGAGTTGTGTTCAGACCTCCTGAACGGAGATCAGTTTTAGGTATGATTTCACATATTCGTGGGCTTAAAGCATTAACTTTGATTTCTGTTCATGATTAAGACATTCTTGTATACTATTGCAAATTGTTTAAGTTTGAAAGCATGTAACCTGAGTTTCACGATATACCAATGGTTATCAACATCAATAAATTGAGACAGGCTCGCTAAATTAGGTTAGTCATGGTTTCCTTTCTTCCCATTAATATAATTTTAGTTTAAGATCAATTGTCCAGAACTCCTTTATGTGATTGCCATTAGAAGTTTGATGATGCTGTTATTTGAGCCACAGGAGTTTTCTATTTCTATGTGACATCTTTAGTCGTCAGTATAAGTTCTTTGCATTAATATAGGAACATCCTTTTCTTTGTCTCTTATGCCATTCAGATGTTTTTCGGCTTTACCTGGGTTTGCCCCCTTGTAATTTTGTGTTTTCCTATCTTATCAGTTGATACCTTCCTGAATATAAATGAGAAAGGTTATCTTTTATCTGTCCCAAATTAAACAATATCCTCTCACATTAAGTTATAATGTCACACCACTGACTCACATCACTAGCTTTTAGAGCAAAGACACCTTGAACCTTAGAGCTCTCTACTGGGCCACTGGCCTTAGAAATTTGTGGCTATGTGTGGCATTCAGATAAGGAGGAGGGAGTACCATAATTCTTAATTTTATAATTGATTATTTTGAAGGGCTGGATGTCCTCGCCAATGCAAAACGTGAATCAAAGGGTGAGGGTCCGTTTAAGGTTCCGAAAGAAAGAGTTGCCTCTGTTGCAGCTTCTCTTGATGAAGATGAAGAAAAGTCTACTTCAGGAATTGATGAAGTGGAGAATGACACATCGTTGGATGGTGTACGCAATTATACTAATAGGAGATACCGTGAACTGGCTTCAAGTGAGGCATCTGATTCAGGTACTATATTATGCAGTCGTCTAGCAGGTTGTTAACAATTAATTAATTCAAATCAAGTTTGGGTGTCATTCTGCATCATGAACAACATATGCTTGTATTGATGCATATAACCAACACATAAAAATGAAAGTTCAAAACCAAAGAGTTCCAATGACCTAACAGGCGACAAATTGGTATTGGGTTACTATTGGTACACAATTCTGGGTTTGTTCATTCTTTAATAATACGTCTGTTGCACTCAGGTGTGACGGAAGAAGTACAAACTAGTGAAGCACTCCATGGGCGTCGTGCAAATAAACATATGCAGGTACAAGTATTTCCTTATGGTTCTTTTTGACATCGTATTGTCATACTTTTTAGATGTGAAACAATTAATCGTACTTTTTGTGACCATGGAAGCAAGCAATGTCCTTCTGAAGAGTTGGTACCAGCTATTTTGACATTTAATTTCAAACTGAAAAGTGGACGGGTTTCTTCTATATTCCTCGAAGTATAAACACATCTGAGGATGGGTGTTAGTATGTTGCAATATCAGTAACTTAACATTTGTTAACATAATTTTAGGTTCCGACAGCATCATCTGGAAGGTCTAGGAATAGGAGTCCCAGTTCTGACTATACGGACCATGATAGAAGCAGAAGCAGAAGCAGATATGGGGATTATAACAGAAGCTCTAATAAAGCAACAAGAAGTAGACATGGCTCTGAAAGTGAAGGAAGGACGCCTAGGGAGTCATCTCATGGTCAAGAAAAAGAGCATAGTGGAGAATATGGAAGGAAGAAAAGTAGATATGATAGGTATATGAGGACGCCTGGTAAGTCTGCTCCTTGATTGTTACTATATTGCACACCTTAAATGTTCTATCTCTTGACTGAACCTTGAGATGTGTGGAAAAATTATTAAATAGAATGCAACTGCACGTCTGTGATTTGCCGGTTCGCAGTTTACAGTCTTGCATATGAAGGAGGAAGGTTTTGTGATAAGCAAGTTCAATGTTTTCGTTCTCTATATTGATGCAAGTCATTGCAGGAAGATCCGAATGGGATGATGGACGATGGGAATGGGAAGATACCCCACGCCGTGATGGTCGCAGTTCTAGCAGCAGACACCATCAACATCCATCCCCCATGCTTGTTGGGGCCTCACCTGATGCACGACTTGTTTCCCCATGGTTGGGAGGGCGTACCCCTAGTTCATCTGGTAAGTCATATAATTCTGCTATAGTTAATTAGGCTGCACACTTCTGAATTTGAAACATATGTTGTCTGGTTTCTTATAAGTTTCTGCTCATAAAACACTCATAACTAATAAAAGAAATGAACATGCATGGAAGCTGCTGCATCTCCTTGGGATAGCATTGCTCCTTCCCCCACTCCAATTCGGGCATCTGGGTCGTCTGTTAGGTCTGCAAGTTCTCGATATGGTGGGAAGTCTGATCAGATGAACTTCTCTTCGGACAAGGTGCATTTGGCTGAGGTATTATTCTCTCTGTTTTTCTTCCACTTTATGTTTGCTGTCTTATGTAGTAAACACCTGTGTTCTCTGGTTCTAGGATGGAGAAAATGGTGCGGAAAACATATGTGAAGACCAGAATCATGAGATATCAGAAAGCATGCGTTTAGAGATGGAGTACAATTCTGATCGTGCCTGGTAATTACATTTGGATATTGTTTTGTGAATCTATGGCCAGAAATTTTTGGTTCTATCAAGTGTAGTGACCATGTCCAGCATTTTCCTAGAAGATTGATGTAGGTTTTACTGAATGTAAAATGAAAGAATCACGTGAAGAGATAAAATTGTGTCTATTAGCGTTATTTTTGCTTTGAAGAAAACGAGATTGAAAAGAAGGTAGTCTATACATCTTTCATCTATATTTTACTGCGGTGAAGAATCAGATACTAGCAGAACTCTTAGGTCAAGTTCATATTGCAATACTAACTTTTGTTGACCTAATTATGTTTGTGTACATTACTTTGGCATATAGGTATTTTTGGGTAACACTCTGTATTCTGTCATATGTAGGTATGATCGAGAAGAAGGCAGCACTATGTATGATGCAGATGGCTCCTCATTTTTTCTTGGTGACGAGGCATCTTTTCAGAAGAAAGAAACGGAGTTGGCCAAAAGACTGGTATATTTCTCATGGCTTTATCTTGAGGTGGTTTAGTCAATTAGCTGGAGGAAGATTTCCATCTTGCTTGTACTTCTGCTTACATTTGCCAGTTTTTCCCAAGAAGTAGAGTTTTGGCAGCCCATACCTGAAAGAAACATTGTATGTGTTGCTTTTGATGTGCAATTTGGTGTATTGTCTATAGCTGAATCTTGTATTTCTTTCTGTATATGTCACTTCTTGTTGCTCACATCCAGCAAATTGACAATGTGCTGGACCTGGAGGGTACTTGGTTATTTTCTTAGAGCAGGAGGGTACTTGGTATTTCCTGGTCTTGTATGTTATTTGTGTGGTTGTTCAACTTTTATTTCTAATCTCTATTGGGATCCTATATTGCAAGCTTTTATTTCTTTGTTTATGCACTTAGAAATGGCTGCTCCTGAATAGTGGATTCATTTCACACAAGACTTTTGACTCTGAAAATTGAAGGAGCTTTGCTGGTGCATAACGGCAATGCCTTTTTACTTAAGATGTTTGTATACATGTCTACTCTGCATTCTGGTGGCTATACACTGAACTCTTTTGAATATGGTTCAAGTCGACCATTGTCTGGGTTATATACAGCGTCTTTTATTTTTAAATGCCTTTAAATCCTTTTCCCAAGGAAATTATTATGTCTGAAACTATTTCTATCTTTAATTGCAGGTCCGCAAAGATGGGAGTAAGATGACTCTTGCACAGAGCAAAAAGTTGTCGCAGCTAACTGCTGATAATGCCCAGTGGGAGGACCGACAACTTCTGAGATCAGGAGCTGTCAGAGGAACTGAGGTGCAAACTGAGTTTGATGACGAGGAAGAACGGAAGGTTATTCTTCTTGTGCATGGTAAATCCGAATGTTGGCCTTAAATATTGTATGATGACTGTAACTATAGAAGTAGAGTTGCAATCATTTCTCATGAGTTTCTCAATATCTCATTACAGACACAAAACCCCCTTTTCTTGATGGGAGGATTGTTTTCACGAAGCAAGCTGAGCCTATTATGCCACTAAAAGACCCGACCTCTGATATGGCCATAATATCACGAAAAGGCTCCAATCTGGTTAGGGAAATCCGTGAAAAACAAAGCATGAACAAGTCACGGCAACGGTTTTGGGAGCTTGCGGGTTCAAAGCTAGGTGAAATTCTTGGAGTCGAGAAGACTGCAGAACAGGTTTGCTGCATTCAGAAGTTGAACCAGTTATTCTGAAGATACTGTACCATCCATTTGTTTAAGCATGGATGATCTTAACCCTTTGTTGCTTGATCACTAGATTGATGCAGATACTGCTGTAGTGGGTGAAGAAGGTGAAATTGACTTCAAAGAGGATGCCAAATTTGCCCAGCATTTAAAGAAGGGTGAGGCAGTGAGTGATTTTGCTAAATCAAAAACGCTAGCCCAACAGCGACAGTATTTGCCCATTTTTTCTGTACGCGAGGAGTTACTACAGGTTTGAAGCCCTTTACCCAATTGTTTCATCATAAAAATGCTTATGATAATATTAAAATGTGCATGAGCTGTTGTATGGTGTTTGAGAGTACTGTGGTTGTGTTTACTTATAGAAGTAGAAAGATTAAATGGTAATTCGTAATTTTATTACTTGAAGATTTGATTGGTTACGAATTCATTAATTGTCATTAAATTTGACAAAATCATCTTCTTCCCATTGGGTGTCGTACATATGTTATATTGAATCTATCTTTTGTATTCTTGCTGCATAGAGAGTGAAAAGTGGAAAAAAAGTTGGAAATTAATGATTATTACCCAATCTCATCTTTCGCAAATGCAGGTCATCCGTGAGAATCAGGTGGTGGTAGTGGTTGGTGAAACTGGTTCTGGAAAAACAACACAACTAACACAGGTCTGTTCAAAGTTGTTATCTGATTGTTGGCATCTGTGTGTTTGTGCATTTATGTCCATTTTTACTGTGTTCATTCTTTGAAACTTTTGGTTCAGTAGTGTCCAAAACCTCTGTCAGGTCACTGAAGTATGATTTTTGGCAGTATCTTCATGAAGATGAGTACACGACCAATGGGATTGTTGGTTGCACTCAACCAAGGCGTGTAGCTGCTATGAGTGTTGCCAAGAGAGTCAGTGAAGAGATGGAAACTGAACTTGGTGATAAAGTTGGATATGCAATACGGTTCGAGGATGTGACTGGGCCTAACACTGTTATTAAGGTAATGACTTTTCTATTCTTACCTCATTATTCCTGTATCATGACTTTTGGTTATTTTAACATGCAAGTACCTAGTGTTTGCTTTATGGCCCATACTTACGACCATCATTATCAAAAAAGTCATAAATGTGCATTTACGTTCCACAAGTACTGATATTTTGCGTCCAAGCAGTGTGTATTTTAACATGACTGGTTCTTAGCGAGAACTGCATTGCTCATATGTTGCATTTAGTTGAAGAATATTGGTTGATCGAGCTATTGACTTGGTATGCAGGTAGACTTGCTTAGAAACAAGATAGTTACTCATGCTTATTGGTCATAGTCGCTTGAAATCATGTTTAATTTTTCTAATCAGTTGCTTGTTAAGTTTTGCTGATTTGTTTCCTTTGCAGTACATGACTGATGGTGTGCTTCTGAGGGAGACACTGAAGGATTCTGATCTAGAGAAATATCGGTATGATATTTTCCCAAACCAAGAATTGAATACATTATTTGTGTTATAATATTTGTAACTTCTCATATTTTTATCTTTATCATGTAGTGTTGTTGTGATGGATGAAGCACATGAACGATCTCTAAGCACTGATGTGCTATTTGGAATCCTGAAGAAAGTTGTGGCCAGACGACGTGATTTCAAGCTAATTGTAACGTCTGCGACGCTTAATGCTCAGAAATTTTCGAATTTCTTTGGGAGGTACTCATATTGCAATGGGCTAGTCCAGGAAACTCTCACTTCAATCTACCTTTTCTAACTTATAATTTTTTACTATATTTTTTCCCCTGCAGTGTACCTATATTTCACATTCCTGGAAGAACTTTTCCAGTTCAAATCTTGTATAGTAAAACACCTTGTGAAGATTATGTTGAAGCTGCCGTGAAACAGGCCATGATGATTCACATCACAAGTGCTCCGGGCGATATTCTCATCTTCATGACTGGTCAAGATGAGATTGAGGCAACCTGTTATGCTCTTTCTGAACGCATGGAGCAGCTTATTGCAACAAAGAAGGAAGCCCCGAAGCTGTTAATTCTTCCCATATACTCCCAGTTGCCAGCTGACTTGCAAGCAAAGATATTTCAGAAAGCTGAAGATGGAGCTCGCAAGTGTATTGTTGCTACCAATATTGCTGAGACATCTTTGACTGTAGATGGAATCTTCTATGTCATTGACACAGGTTATGGTAAAATAAAAGTCTATAACCCTCGTATGGGTATGGACGCTCTCCAAGTGTTTCCTGTTAGCCGTGCTGCTGCGGACCAGCGTGCTGGACGTGCTGGAAGAACTGGGCCGGGGACTTGCTATCGTCTTTATACCGAAAGTGCGTATCTAAATGAGATGCTTCCCAGTCCTGTGCCAGAAATTCAACGGACCAACCTCGGCAATGTGGTTTTGTTGCTCAAGTCTCTGAAAATTGACAATTTGTTGGATTTTGACTTTATGGATCCTCCTCCTCAAGAGAACATCCTCAACTCCATGTACCAGTTGTGGGTGTTGGGTGCTTTGAACAATGTTGGGGATCTGACAGATCTAGGCTGGAAAATGGTAGAGTTTCCTCTTGATCCTCCCCTTGCCAAGATGCTTTTAATGGGCGAGCAGCTAGGATGCATTAATGAAGTTTTGACAATTGTGTCGATGCTTTCGGTGCCATCTGTTTTCTTTAGACCCAAGGATAGGGTTGAGGAGAGTGATGCCGCACGGGAAAAATTCTTCGTGCCAGAGTCCGACCATCTTACCCTTCTAAATGTATACCAGCAATGGAAAGCCAATCAATATCGGGGTGATTGGTGTAATGACCATTTTCTGCACGTCAAGGGATTGCGCAAGGCTAGAGAGGTGAGATCCCAGCTACTGGATATTTTGAAGACGTTGAAGATACCTCTCACATCATGTGGGCCCGACTGGGATGTTGTGAGAAAAGCCATATGTTCTGCTTATTTCCATAATGCTGCACGACTCAAGGGGGTCGGCGAGTATGTCAACTGCAGAAACGGAATGCCATGCCACTTGCATCCAAGCAGTGCTATATATGGATTGGGTTATACTCCAGATTATGTGGTTTATCATGAACTGATCTTGACAACGAAGGAGTACATGCAATGTGCAACAGCAGTCGAACCCCAGTGGCTGGCTGAGCTGGGACCCATGTTTTTCTCGGTGAAGGAGTCGGACACATCAATGTTAGAACATAAGAAGAAACAGAAACAAGAAAAAACTGCCATGGAGGAAGAGATGGAGAATTTGAGGAAGGTCCAAGAGGAGAGGGAGAGGGAGAGCATAGAGAAGGAGAGGATGAAGAGGGCTAAGGAACAGCAACGAGTTTCAATGCCTGGGTTGAAGCTGGGCTCTTCCACTTATTTAAGACCAAAAAAACTTGGCTTGTAGGTGTTGCTTTTTCTATACCTCCTAGTGTTGGACAGTAGATGGTGTAGAAGCCGAGGCAATTCTTACCACGAGGTAAAGCAGCAAAGCTTTTGTTTCCATTGTAGTCTGCCATATACTCTTCCATGTCTTTACTATTATTTTCTTGTGTTTCATTTCGACAGAGAACCACCTCTGTACAATTGATTACACATTAGTGATCTATGTTTTATGTTGCGAGCTGAATCCTCACCCTTAATCAAGTTGAACCAAATATGCGAACATATGCTTGGGTGGCAACGTGTATACATTTTCGAGACTAAAGATTCATGCTTGTGCACCTAGTGAGGAATCAAATAACATTAGCGACATCCCACCGTTACAAAATTGATGAAGTTAACCAGGTTAGATTAAACTCTTTATGATTGTTCAGTGTTTCTGTAACATAAATTGAATAAGATCGTTGAATGCCTAGGTACAAAGCAATTGTGTTTGAATCTAACAAACAACTCATGCCTTAATAGTAACAGTGCACAGGCACAATCCCGAAGGCTTTATCTCAGAAGTCTGCCATTCTGAACCTGGGGCAGCATTTGGATCGTATAACAGCGTGTGGTAGGCAGGATCCTCCTGTAATGAGAAGAGCAAAAGCTTTCCATCAAGAATTCCAAACCGAAAGCCGATGCTCGAGCTTCCCGTCACTGGAACTGGGACCATCTTCCAAGAGTTGTCTTCAGGATTGAAGATTGCCAACTTACGCTCATTTTTCCACTCCATGCAACAGAGCTTCTTCCCAAGCAAAGCATGAGCAGTAACCATAACACAACCGTTCTTCATCTGGCACCATGTGTGCCTTTCAGGGCTATACACATCAACAGACCTTGAGTTTCCGATTGTGAAACTTGACCTCCCACCCATAACATAGAGCTTTCCCTCGACGCCACATGCGAAACAGCCCCACCTTGGTCGCTTCAGGCTCTCTATCACAGTCCACTTGTCACTTTCAGGGTCATACACCTCGGCACATGAGAGAGATTCTCCATCAGCCCCACATCCTCCTGCGGCGTAGATCAAGCCATTGACCTCGGCACAAGCAAAGTTATAGCGCCCCACATTCATGCTGGCCAATTTGCTCCAGCTGGAGGAAAGTTATTTTGTTAGGAGAATAGCACAAGAAAACAGGAGTACAACTCTTCTTGGAAGAAAGAATTGTGTAATTGGGTAGCCCTACTGTAGTTATTCTAAATGGATTGACAAGAAGTTTGGCTGGTCGACGGTTAAAGGCTCATCCTACCTCATTCATATTCAGATTTGGTTGAATGCTGAATGTTTCTCAATATGTACAAATATGCAATAACTCATTGTTCAAGGGGGAAAACTACAACAGAATGTTCGAAATGTGCGACAGATATCAGTTTCAAATCAACTACATCAAAATAAACAAAGATGTGTAGAAACAAAAAGCTTCAATACTTGACCATTTTCCAAACTTAAACCGAGGACTCCACCTTGTCGCTAAAAAGAATTAAATGTAAGAAAGCAATGAATTTCTCCACTAGAAGACTGAGAATTTTCTGGACTATAAGGTCTACCAGCAATATAAGATCATAATTTTTTCTGCATTAGGAAAATCCTCTATGGTTATTAACCAGTCCATGAGTTACTATGGCATTCATAGTAAGGGTGACTTAAAGTTAGCAAAGACACTATTTTAGACAACGATAATGTGCATGGGGGCAAATGGGGGAAAAAGAGAATTTCCAGAATACACCTGTTGAGGCAAGAATCATATTGGTATAGATCTGTTGAGACAGAGCCGGTGCCATCAACCACCAAGTAACCAGCAATAACCAGAAGCTTCCCATGGAGAACGACCACGCCAAATCCTGCTTTAGCAGGACCAGGCATAGGTGGGAGCTCATGGTGCTTATGTCCCAAACAATCTAACACATCCCAGTGGCTCCCGTTTCCTTCAGCATCCACAGTCAGGACATAAAGCCACTCCTCAAGCACCCCAGCTAGTTTCCGGACAATGATGAAGTCTTTGCTTTTAATAAATGACCTCCATCTTTTGCACACAGCACCCATAGCAGGGAAATGCGATCGGGGAACAAGAGCAAGGCAGTGTTTTGAGACATCATCAGGCAATCCAGGCAAGATGGGACTATGGAAATCATCACTGACCTTAGCAATTAACATCGATTTATTTTTGGTGGTGGGGGCATCTTGCTGGACTAAATTGGAGAAACACATATTTGATTCTTGAACTCGCTCCTTCACAGGAAAAAAAGCTGGCATCCTTAAAGTCAGAAACTAGGAGAGATTGGCACCACAATCATCATTCACCAATTGTCTCCCAGAGAAAAATTATTGATCCAACAAAAGTGCTTGCACACGATTACAGAAATTCATGAAATCCTTCACTTATGGGTATTCTACAAGACCAAGCCATAAAAGATGTTGCAGAACATAATACTTGAGCTGTAAAGGCCGATGATTTCCGGTGTTTCATCCAATCAGATTCAAATTCCATACCACTTTCACTTATCCTATTGTACTTTGGCGGCTTCTTCACACCAACCAGGGCAATGCTAAATTCAAATTTTCCCAAAGAAATGAATTTTCCATCACACATTTCCCCAGTACCTACAAGTTTGAGAAAAGCCATATGAAATGTAACATAAGAAGGGGGAAACCAGAATATTTGGAAAATATCATCCAAAAATCAGCATGATGGAGGAGGGAATTACCTGACAAGGCCATAACCTAATAACTCTTAGCCTCCCTTTGCTTCCATTTCTTGGTGACAATGATGGGCTGCAGTAAGTCAAAGAAGTAGTAGATAAAGGAAAAGCAAATAAATTAAAGCATGTCTATGATGCTTAAAACTATATATATGGCACCATAGCATGAGTTTGTGATTTCCTTCACTCATGATCCAGAAAGGCTAAACGAAGTCATTCAAGTGCTGTTGATTTAACATAAAATAATGTCCCTGATTAACAACATACTGGAAATAGAACAATAATCAAATCCCTCCCACGCAGAAAAATAAAAGAAAGAAAAAAGGAAAGTGAACCTGGGGATTTGGAGTGTGAGTGAAGAGGCACCGCCAAACTCAAAGGTATGAATAAATAGAGAGAAGTGGATAAGGATTGAAAAAAGATTGTGCGAAGATAGAGGATTGTAATAATAATAATGGGTAAAAACAGAAGAAGGTATGGTGAATGGTGGACGGAGTGAGGGAATGATATTAACTAATATCGTCGTCAAGAGAAGGGAAGGAATGGGCTGAAGATCAGAATTCCAAAGCAACTGGATAGAACTGACACCCTACAACTTGTGTTATTATCAATTTATTCTCAAACACACAAATATCTATATAATTTCAAGGAATAATGTTGTGAGTTTTGTGCCTGATTGCAAGACCATTTTTTGAAATAAAAATTTTATGAGTGGACAGCAGAGTTACTGGTCTCTGGATTTTCAGTGCAAAAATTTTTAGTGGTTTGAGAAGAAACTCACCTCCAACACACTTATTAGTTCCCTTCTCAGCAGGCCCACATTGGACATTGCACAATAAGAAAAAGGGCTGGATATGTGGCCCAACCACTCATATTCTTCTTGGTTATCACCTGCAATGTGAATATATATATATATATATATATATATATATAGGCTCCACCCATTCTTACCAAATATAATCAACGAGACCTAAGAAGTTATAAAATATACTTATATACATTAAATAAATAAAAAATAGTTGATTTAAAGAGAATTTGCATTCATCTATTTGTTGTCACATGAAAAAATCCATAATTAAGTTGAGAAAATGAGAAGAAGAAGAGAAGGTGCTTGTCCCAAGTTGAAAAATGATGGAAAAAATGAAAGATTTGATAAGTTTATAAGGGGTTGTGGGTGTATGTTATATACTCATATTTTTTTATTATAATAAACTCTTTATATTAAATTCAAATTAAATTTGAGTTTGAAGTGTTATGGAGACTAGAGTAAATATAGGGGCGTCCCACATGTGAGTGGCCTTGCTTCAGTTCTAGCTCTAAAACAAATGCCTCAGTTTCAAAATATATCTTTTTGCAGCATAAACATTTGTGTTAAACAGACATGGAAATTTTCAGGCAAATATTTCAAAAACAGTATTTAAAATGCTTTTTAAAAGTTTTTAATCTGTTGTTTGTAACTGTCGGTGATTTCAACTGTTTTTGACCGTTTTTTTAGTAGTTACAAGAGCACATTGATGTCCGGTTAATGCTGAGATTTAATGCTGCAGGGAGAGGAGGGCTGCAACTCCTTCATTCTACAACACACCTCTTCTCTTCGATTCTCTCGTCTCTCTCTTTCATGTAGTAGTAGCTTTTGAATTATAGTTTTGAGCTTAAGTTTCGACAAAGGTTTTTGAGTATTTTTCGAGGTGTTTGTCAGTATAGTGTTGTATTGAATGAACAGTAACTGTCTTATTTTGGGAGAAATTACGATGTACTGGAAGCACTTGATATGGGGCATTTATTTTCTTCAAGGCAAGTAATCAATTGTGATTCGGTTAGGTGTGATATTGTTCAGCTAAAATGTCGTCTCCAATCAACCCCAACTGTCCATTATCATTAAATCCTGATGAGCATTTTACTAGTCTCATTACTGAATTACAACAACAATTGAGAGATAGGCTTGATGAGATGAAGAAACTAAGGAACGATATACCAAAACATGCCTACTACCAACAATGAGCTGAATGGAGGACCGACGAGTTAGATAGCAAGAAATTATATTCTCCGATGGGAGATGGAAGGATTAAAGACAGTACATGAAGTTGAAATTGAAAATTTTCAACAGAAAAATCAACAATTTCATGATCAAGCAGATGATCTCAAAGAGCACATGGACCAATTAGCTCATGAGATGATATCAAATGAATCGGATGAGGATCCTAGAGAAGACCCCATGGAATATCCGAAAGACGATGGTGAACTGACTTATGACATTATTTTAGATTGAGGTGTAATTGGTAATGAGTTGGTTGGTATACAACTCAAGTCTAGATATTTACTGTTTTATGCATTACTTTATATAATAATTGTTTCATTGAATTTAATATATATATATATGCTCAATTAATGTGACTATTTTCAAGTCAGTTTTATCCAATAAATTTCAATAGAAGCAAACTGCGTTGTGATCAAATTCTTCCACCACTGTCTGTAAAAAGTCAATTTTGATATTATGTCTGAAAATTGCATTTCTATAGCTATGCTTCTTCCTGTTCTTTTAAGTTTTCATTTATTTTGCAGGATTGAGCCGAACTTGGTATTCTCCTTACTTCAAAATGATCTACCCCATACTTTGTCCTCAATATTATCAAGGAAAATTTTCTTTTTGTCCTTCAAATTGTAAAAATAACAAACAAGTGGAGGATGACGAAAACCAACTAAAATGATGAATGAATGAAAAAAATATTATGTAGCGTGGATTTGATTTGATCGAACATGAATCAATCATAATATACTTGTTGTGTAATTAGTGTATATTTCGTGAACAATGACTAGTTACGAATACACTTATTTTGCGATTGATCTGATTCAATTAAATTGAATTCGAACAAGAATTTTCAGTAAAGCAATCAGATGTGTTTGATTGTCAAACATTAGTAATAGATATGGTGAAGGGATGAGATATTATTTACAGCGTTACACGTATAGTTGGTTGTCCTAAGCTCATGGCTTGTGGGCACCTCAAAACGAGCAGGCAGATCAAGATCATATAATACTCTTTTTATGATCCATAATATGGAGGACGTGGTCTTCAACTTTTGTAAAAAGGAAAAAATTAAAATTAATTATTATGATTTTTAATCTTTTGTATCTCAACAATAATTTTTAACTTTAATTTGGAAATAAGGTAACGTATTTCAATTATTTAAAAAATATGGGGGTTGGTAAAATGAATTTTATTTGTGGACCCTATAGTACGTGTACTTAAGTTGAAGATTTAAAATATGGATTTGAATGTATTAATTTAAAAGAAAAAGAAGAATTTTAAGATAGATATTTAAAATAAAAATCTGATATTCTGACAACGTGAACCACATAATAAAAAGTAGCGAAATCGTAATTGGTCTCCCATTTCCCTTCTCTTTCATACTGTGCAACATGACATCAATTGTAGTGTGCAACATGGCAACAAATCCTTGGATTGTAGGGATTTTTTTCAAAGAGAAACATATTACAATACATTTAATGATTTATATACGTAACTACTTAATCAAGGAAAAGTTAAAATAAAATAAATTGGAGCGTGTACGTAGGTGTTGACTATGGAATGTTAATTTGAAATTTGTGTGGCACATTCTTAAGAGTCAATAATCTTGCGCATGATTATGATTATCACGGGAAACACTCTCTCATCCGAATTCATACCCATCACTCGCTATCCACTTTTATATTTTTTGACAATCGCAAGCTATATTCAATATGTGTTCGCACTGTCTTCGTATTTGATACCTATCTAATATTATTTGTATGAAATTATTTTTTGAAATGTTTGTTGCAAATTAATCATTGCCCCACACAACTATAAGTAACTAACATAAATAAAATCTGTAATGAAATAATTATATACTATTTAATTTTTTTATATATATTAAATAAATTTAGTTGATTGATTTACTAAAAGTTTACAAATTCAATTTTAAAGTAATGGATAACTGAATATTTTTTTAACATTAGACTGTATTAATATTCAGAGATATTTTAAGGTATTAAGTCATTACCCATATTCATGAGTATTTTAGGATATTAAAACCCTACCCATACCCATTTATTTAATTTTATATATGGATTTAGGGTAGGGTAGGATCTCTTACCCATTAGGTAGGATATATAAGTACAAATATGAATGTTATTTTTTTGTGTATGAATAGGGTAATACCCTACCCATTAACAAGCATATTCCTATGATCCACGAACCAATGGATATTTTTGGAAACATATACAATTCCACAATTTGGGATAATTTGAAGTAGTGGCTAGGATAATTTTAATTTAAATCAAATGTAATATATTTGTCATGTTATTGGTCACTTACCCTATACCAATCACATGTTGAGTTGACTTCTTTGCACAAGTAATTACGTTACTTACACTAACCGATCTGGTCGTCTAGTCTGCCCTATATATATGTCATGTTACGCCCTGCCTATTTCTAAGTGTATCGTCATCAGTATCATCATAACATATATAAAGCAGCAGTGATAATATGAGAATTTGCAGCATTTTGTTGCCTTCTTCACACCCTAAGTGTTTCTCTCCTATTCTCCTTAGAAACTTTACAAAATTCAAGCCTTTTGGAGTAGTTGCATGTAGAGCTACAGCTGATCATAGATGGAACATCTCCGAGGATGTTGCTGCAACACTCAAAAGATGCAGTTTCTCAGTTACATTTAATTCTGTCAATTATAAAATTAAATTAGACTTTGGTTGTCTTGATTAAATATATATATATATATATATGTGTGTGTGTGTTTTTTTTCATATTCTAATTCGACAGTAAATTAACTAAATTAAGATGATTTAATTAATATATATTGTTGGGAATGGGACATGCATGCAGGAAACATTTTGGCGGGAGTACGAGGAGAAAATGGAGGAGGTTGGGCAACTCTTATTGCAGGAAGAGAATGAGAATCCGATGGATGGTTTGATGTTTGTGGATGCTATTCAGAGAGTAGGAATAGATCATCATTTTGAGGAGGAGATTGAAATGATTCTTGGACGGCAATATAAGTTTTGGGGGAAAAGTGTGTGTTTTCATGATTTGCATCATGTTTCACTCTTTTTCCGACTGCTGAGACAACAAGGATACTATGTTTCTGCAGGTTGCTACCAATTATCAGCTCCTCCCCCCAGTTTCAATTACACTAGTACATTGTAGTTATTAATATTCAATTTATATAAACTGTTGTATGTATGATCTTATTTTATCCAAATATATATGTAAGTTAATTAAAGACCTTCTTAAGCTTAGTTTATATCCCTCTCCTTTGAAAATTATGACAACCTACCCTCCAAGTTTACAGCATTCACATATCATATGGATCATTCTATCTATTCAATCAATTCCATGCATGCATATTCAAAAAAGGGGGATGCTGTTGTAATTTCGATTTAGTTGTGATATGATTATTTGGTTGTTGAATGTATAGATGTGTTCAATAATTTCAAGGGCAAGGATGGGAAGTTCTTGGAAGAATTGAAGCAAGATGTTAGGGGATTGATGGCATTGTATGAAGCCGCGCAGCTGAGTTTCAAGGGAGAAACTATAATTGATGAAGCCCAAGATTTCAGTAGGCTGCATCTGAGTGGCTACTTATTGCATCAAAATCAAAATTTATGTTGTGATCATGAATTGCAAGAAGCAATTAGAAATACACTGACACACCCTCATCACAAAACCATACCAAGATTGACTGCCAAAGCTTTCTTGCATGGAGATTTGCTCAAAGGTTCCAAACAATGGCACAAGTCATTGAGAGAGCTGGCCAATATGGAGTTTCTCATTGGAAAGTCGATGCACCAAGACGAACTTGTTCAAATTTCCAAGTAATTAAGCTACATTTTCTTCATTTATATACAATTAAACATCACTTTTTTTTAGAAAAAATAAAAATATCTGAATCAGCTATTTCATTTAATATATATGTATATTTCAGGTGGTGGAAAGATATAGGTTTAGCGGAGCAAGTAGCAAATGCAAGAAACCAACCGATAAAGTGGTATGCAGGGTCGATGGCCATTCTCATGAATGATCCCACTTTGTGTTTTCAAAGAATAGAGCTTACCAAAGTCATCGCTTTTATTTACCTTCTGGATGATATATTTGATCTCTATGGAACAATAGACCAACTCACTCTCTTCACACACGCCATACATAGGTACCTACGCAACCAACGCCACCTACCTTTTTCCATTTCTAAGATCAATATATGACATACCTTACCAATACAGATGGGACTATTCTGCAGTTGATATGTTACCAAGCTACATGAGGATGAGTTATAAGGCCCTCCTCCACACCACAAACCAGATAGCCAACAAAATCCAAAAATTGCATGGCCATAACCCAATTGCTTATATGAAAGCTACGGTATGTATATATATTTTTTACATTATTCAATACATTTAAAATTATAAATTGAGTCATAGCTAGAAACAACAATTACTACAAATTAAATAGATATATGCATGCTTAGGACACAAACGCTATTTATTATGACTGAGAATCAAAAGTAACATTGTCGTGTGGACGTACAACAATTATTATAGTGGGGAAGTTTGTGCAATGCGTTCCTAGTAGAAGCAAGATGGTTTGCGTCGTCATCGTTGTCGACAGGTGATGAGTGGCCAACATCGAAAGAGTACTTGGAAAATGGTAAGGTAAGTACAGGGGTGCATGTGGTGCTGGTCCACTTGTTCTTTCTCTTGGGTCTTGGAGGATTAAGCAGTAGTGATGAAATCAATTTGAACAACACATCAAAATTGACGTCTTCTCTTGCTACTATTCTACGTCTTTGGGATGACTTGGGCAGTTCCAAGGTACGTATTTGTACACATATTTTTATCTAATTTCTTCATAATTAACTCATTAATAATGAATTTATTTGTGATGGATGGCTGAATTGACAGGATGAGCAGCAAGATGGTGAAGACGGTTCATACATAGACTATTACATGAAAGATGAGCCAGAATTGTCAGTGAATGAAGCACGACAACATGTGTTCCACATGATAACAAACGAGTGGAAAAACGTTAACGGGGAGTGTTTCCGTCTAAAACAGTATTCTTCAGCCACGAGTTTCAAGAGAGCTTCACTTAATCTTGCAAGAATGATTGCTCTAACCTATGGTTACGATGAAAACCAAAGGCTTCCTCTGCTTGAACAATATGTCAAGACTAGTCTGTTCAATGAGATGTAGCATTTTTTTATGGTTGTTATTTTGTGTATATAAAGGCTTAAATGTGATTCAATTAAAAGTAGTTGTGAGTAAGCATTTGTGCAATGTTTGAAGTGATTGTAGCTACTTTTGTGTATCAATATATATCTGGTTGCTTTAATTATTCTCATGAGTAACATTTGATTGTAAAACCAAGTTGCGCATGTTTCTTTCAAGATACCCTTATATATTTTATGTAAATCATCTCTATATATAGTAACATGGTTATATCGTGATTAAATGCATCACAACTCTAGGATAAGATGAGATGAATGATTGAGTAGTGAGGAGTGATGAAGAAGAAAGAAGAGAGAGGGACTGAAAAATAGAATGGGTTTGGGTTGACCCATATCCATGTAATTATATGGATAATAATTATTAATTATAAGTAATATTAATAATTAAAGTTAGATGGTAGGGTTAAATGATGGATGTTTTAGCACCATAAAATTCAAATGAAGAATGAAGCCAGTCGTGGGAATTAAAGGGGGCGGGTTATTAATTTAGGTTATTTTGCAATGAATGGAGCATGCAGTATAAAATGAGAATGATTGTTAATATATATCACGTGAAAGGAATGAATGTTTACCCTACCACAACATTATTTGTGTACCCTACCACAACATTATTTGAGGAAACGCATTCAAAATAAGGATGGTGTGTCGCCGCTTTTCGACAAATATATATATATATGACTGGTCGCTTTAATGTCACCACTCATCCACTCTTGCCCCCCACCTTCACAATTATAAATATATGGACAAGATTGGACCTATATATATATATTGGATGAGTCATGTGCAAAATGTAAAAACTAAACAATATCTATGTATTTCATTTTAATATTGTGTTTTTGGTAGAAAAATATATATTTTTTAAAAAATGAAATTATATAAACATATTTTAAAATAAGAATTAATACAAGTTTGAAGCTGGCAGTTATTATCTTCCAATTACTGAAATTACATTTATAGGTATTTTTAAGGAGAGAAGTATATATAAAGGTATTTTTGTACATCTACCTATCCCACACCAAATTAGTTTTCTAAATCCTCACTCTTCAATAATAGTATCCATATATATTTTTAGTACAAAGTGTTTATTTTTTTTTTTAATATTTTTCATCTTAGATTCAATTAATATTTTCTTAATTGAAAAAAATACCTACATTTTGATTATAATTAAGTAAAATGTGATTAGTAAATTAAGTATTTTAAAACTACACAAAAAAATTTTATGTAAAAGTCATTATTTATTTGGTAATAAAATTAAGTTAATTCTTTACCATCTAAGTTTTTAGATAAATTAAGTAATTAATTACATATTCAGTTCTTAAATATATTTTTTTAAAAAAAATATATAATTAACAACAGCTATTTAAATTTTTTCTTCTGAATGGGTTCAAATTTTGATTAAGTACACTGTTAAATTCTTTTTAAAAGTATAAATAAGTCGTTTGTGATATTATATTTCTTGTTTATCTATTTTATTAATTTATTAGTTTATTTTAGTTTTAAATTTTTGATTTATTAAATAATTTTCTATTATTTAATTGAAAATAATTTGGTGCTGATTTAAGAATGAGAAATTATTAATTTAAAGGAGCAAAATATATTTAAGTGTAAAAGAATAAAATTGTTGTAGCCGGTTATGATAAAGAAAAAACAAGGCATGAAGATATATAGTTTGTGGGTAGCAATAGCAATTGACATTTGACAGTGAGTACTTATTATGACACGACGAAAACGATCCAAATTGGTGAAGGATGATTAGTCAGTAGTTTGTCTCCACCACTCTCACAATGCCACATACTTGGAGTACGTAGACTAGCATATATATATATAAGTCCCATGCTGTCTTATAAATAGCAGATATATGTATAGTTTACACAAGTAATTAAATGATAAGCTGCAGCAGTGGGAGCTTGTTATTACTAGCTTCTTCATTATCCCCTTGTTATTTCTCTTACTATTCACCTGAAGCCAAAAATGAAATCTGTTGGAGTAAGTGGGTGTAAAGCCACAGCTGATGAGAGATGGAGGAACATCGACATCATCGTCTCCGACCACCACCGCATTCCTCTTGCAGCACCATGCACTTCCACTGTTGCGTCTTTTCATTTCCATCTACATATACCTGCTTCTATTTCAATATTTTATTACCTACTTTTGTCTGAACTCATATATATATCTTATCTTATGAAAAATGTGTTGCTCCAATTCATTAACATGCAGGAAACAACATTGGGAAGCGATTACAAGCAAAAAGTGGAGGAGGTTAGACAACTCTTGCTGGAATCAAAGGATAAGGATCAGATTAATAATGGGACAGATTCTTTGGTTTGTGTGGACGATATTCACAGACTAGGATTTGATCACTATTTCGAGGAAGAGATTGAAATCATTCTTCGACAACAATATTACAATTATAACCACAGAGCAAAGAGTAGTACATGTTTACATGATGTTTCACTCTTTTTCCGATTGTTGAGACAGCATGGATACTATGTTTCTGCAGGTAATTAATTAATTAATATGCTTGGCACTGGCATATTGTATTCCTGGTGTAATATCTACCGGACCCGTCCAAATATTAACACATCTTAATTTGGAATTAATTACTCAACTTATTTACTATAATACTAATGTTTCATGCTATAAGTGTAGATGTGTTCAATAATTTCAAGGGCAATGATGGGAAGTTCTTGGAAGAACTGAAGCAAGATATTAGGGGATTGCATGCATTGTATGAAGCTGCGCAGCTCAGCTTCAAGGGAGAATCTATAATTGATGAAGCCCAAGATTTCAGTAGGCTGCATCTGAGTGGCTATTTATTGAACCAGAATCAAAATATGTGTTGTGATCATCAATTGCAAGAAGCAATTAGATATACACTGACACACCCTCATCACAAAACCATACCAAGATTGAGTAGGGCAAAAAGCTGGTTGCATGGAGATCATTTGCTTAAAGGCTCTAAAGTATGGGAGAAATCATTGAGAGAGTTGGTCAATATGGATTTTCTCATCGCAAAGTCGTTGCACCAACACGAACTTCTTCAAATTTCCAAGTAAGAATTTCTTGATGCAAATTGTTCAAACTTAACTGTTTGGTTTAGGTATTACTATTTTTGCAAAAAAAAAATAAAACGGTTTAATCCCATTGAAAATAGATTTTTTCTCCCAAAAACTAAAACCATGCAAATAATATTTTTCTCAGTTGGTAAATAAATTAAAATCAAAAATGAAAGAGTACTATTTCTATCATAATTGTCTTTCAACTATGTAATATTTAGATGATTAACTAAATTAAGTTTAATATTTTAGGTGGTGGAAAGACTTGGGCTTAGGTGAGAAATTACCAAAAGCAAGAAACCAAGCAGTGAAGTGGTATACATGGTCGATGGCGTCCATTGATGATCCCAGATTGTCTTTTCAAAGAATAGAGCTCACCAAACCCATTGCTTTTATTTACCTTATTGATGATATCTTTGATCTCTATGGAACAATTGATGAACTCACTCTCTTTACACAAGCCATAAATAGGTACGTAACAGGATGCCAGCACTCTGTTTCTTTCTAAATGAACTCAGTCACATGAAAAATTCTTATTCAAATCATCAGATTTGGCCAAACCAAATCAATTACGTAGTACTTGTCATATGATTGGACATTTTCCTTGAACTGGACGCCAAATTACACAACAAGTGTATCACAATTGCCATGTAATTAGTTAATCTGTTCTGATCATAACCAATTTGAACTAGAATTCGTAATTAATGACCAAGTAGTATATATATTATACATGCAGATGGGACGATACTGCAATTGATATGTTGCCGGAGTACATGAGGATGAGCTATAAAGCCCTTGTCGACACCACCAATGAGATAGCCCACAACATTAAAAAAAAGCATGGACATAACCCCATTAATGCCCTCAAAGCCACGGTAAATACTCCATAATACTGTACATTTGTCATTGACTGAAACTATTATTTTTTGTTTTTGGTACTCGATGGTTTGGTTAATAATACATATTTTAAGCATAACTTGTTTGTGTGTTACAACAGTGGGCAAGCTTGTGTGACGCATTCCTTGTAGAAGCAAGATGGTTTGCGTCAGGTGAGTTGCCAACAGCACAAGAGTACTTGAAAAATGGGAAGGTGAGTACAGGAGCGCATGTGGTGCTAGTCCACTTGTTCTTTCTTTTGGGTCTTGGAGGACTAAATGATGAAATCAATTTGAATCACACATCAAAACTGACGTCTTCTATTGCTACTATTCTTCGTCTTTGGGACGATTTGGGGAGTTCCAAGGTATATAAATGTTTCTCACATTGGTAATTTCTTCATTTGTCACTTTGTGTTATAATTGAATTAAAGTTGGGCTTAGTTAGAGGCTAACTGTCAGTGTTGATGGTAAATGGACAGGATGAGCATCAAGATGGTCAAGATGGTTCTTACATAACATGTTACATGAAAGATGAGCCAAACGTCTCAGCTAAACAAGCACGACAGCATGTGGTCGACATGATATTAAATGAATGGAGAAACCTTAACCAAGAGTGCTGTCGTCTAAATCACTTATCAGCCGCATGTTTCAAAAGATCTTCTCTTAATATTGCAAGAATGATTCCTCTCATGTACACTTACGACCAAAACCAAAGGCTTCCTCTGCTTGAAGAGTATATGAGGAGTACAATATTTTATTAATTAATGTGTTAGCACCTGAGGAAATTCTTTAATAAGAAAAAATAGTATTCTACAAAGAACTGTCATGATCCTATTTCAAATTAAGACAAAATATTGTGTTACACACATTTTGAGGGACTGATTAATGCATGGGGTGGCTGATCATAGGGCCATCAATACCATGTTATATATGTTTCAAATCTCACAGTAGGCTGAATATTGCAAAGAGTAATTATGAGATCACCCGAGGAAATATGACACTCTTGCAGCAAGGATCGGAATGACGCTAACATTCCAGTCCAAAGGTATCATTTAACGCTTTAAACACATCATAGTAAAATTGAATTTTTAGTGCAATATCTGGTTTCTGGTATTTTGGTTCTGTATTTTCTATCATATTGTTATCTTTAATTCCCCACAAAAATTGAAATTTGATTCTGATGACTTAGTTGAATGAAGAAGACTTCTATTACTTCTTTGATTTCAATTGGAATAATTTGAGCTGGAAAACATGTTTTTGTGTTTATATTATATGTTGATTATCATATACATTTGTAGATTCCCTGTGATCATGTCTTCAAAATCCATGGTATTGGTTGAGCCCTATGATTTTGGTTGAACGAATGAGTGAGCTGTTCTGAATTGCAACTTTAAGAACCAGCTGTATTCTTGGGAAACATGCCGTAAGCCAACTTTTCTGCAATCGACTCTTTGAAAGCAGTCCAGTATTTTTGAATGATATTTTTTCCTTACCCAATAGGTATAACTTCCCATGATGTATAAAATTTTTGATTTCATATATTGAAATATTTTTGCATGTAAGAAAAAAAAAAAAAAAAAAAAGAGAACCAACTTCATTAAATTTTTCTGGTTCTTGGACACAATCGCTCATAGTTTGCCCCGGGTCGGCCCGTTTCCTTATTTGTTCTTTCTTTTTACAAAACAGAGAAAGGCCTTTCATTGATTATATTTTTGCTCGACATACGCACTGCACTAATAAATATTAAAGGTTTAGAATTGAATTATATTGGAAAATAGAGGTACTCGTGTTGCATATCTGCCTCCAATGTACTTGTAAAGCAAAGCTCCTGCAAAGTTCGAATTCTAATATTAAAGGCACTCGTGTTGAATAGAATATGACTACTTACTTCGCTCCAAGCAAATTGTGAATAAAAAAACAAAAAAGCATGCTCTGATGCTACAGTGGCAAGATCTGGATAACTTGGGGAGAGGTTCCAGAGAATTCGACCCACAGTTCTGCAAAATGGCAATACAATCAACAGGGAAGTGACACCTAAGCTTTGTTGAACATGGCGCATGGGGCATTATCTATGATAGAAATTGCAGCTTCGCTTAGCGACAATAAGGCCAGTTAAAAGTCCAACAAGCATTCTACCATTTAGCATTTAACAAAAGCAGCCAATCCATAAATAAATCCCATAATCTTCTAATATAAAAATCATTATGTAAATAACAGAACATGGATTCAAGATGGAACACATAAGACAATTTCAAAACTCATCGAACAACTATATGATCCGGCAATCACCAAGAGCTCAAGCCTTCCTGGGTTTGCTTGTGGCCAATTGTGATTCGGGCTGCAAATAGACAACAAAGTGCAATCCAATCAGAAAATAGAACATTGAAGTTTTTGAATAGTTCATTGCTCGCTGAGGTAATCCTTCATCAACTCAAAAGGGAACACAACCACTTACCTCCTTTTTGACGGGTTCTTCCTTTTCAGATAGAATCAACTCAATGTGGCAGGGTGATGACATGTACGCTGACAAGAACATCTTCGTGTTAGCATAAAAGTTCCAATGATTGAACAAAGATTAAATAGTTTGAACACAAGGGGAACATACGGTTTATTCTTCCATGAGCACGGTATGTTCGGCGCCTTTGCTTCTGGGCCTGGTTTACTTGAATGTGCGAAATGTAGAGAGCATCAACATCCAAACCTTTCACCTGCCAAGGTCATAACTATTAAAAATCTAAACAAAAAGGAAAAACTTTTAGATAACCAAATAGAAAGAAGTGAAGGTACCTCAGCATTGCTTTCAGCATTCTTGAGTAAATCCAGGATAAACTTGGCAGATTTCACAGGCCAGCGCCCCTGTCCATTAGAATGTCTGTTCTTTGCCTGAGCAGTTCTCCCAACACCTCCACAGAAGCGAGTGAAAGGTATGGCCTGCTTGTGGGCAAGCACATCCTCCAAATACCTCTTGGCCTTGGCTAGAGGCAGCTTCCTGATGGCATGTGCTGTCTCCCTAGTGTTCTGCAAATACATTGAATTTTAAGGTGAGCAAGCATTTACTCAGCATAAACACCAAAGTTCTCATTTATGCAATGAGATAAAGCCAGCCACAAACTTCTCAAGGTGTTTGCGCATGAATGCAACAAATGCTCAATGCCTGGAAGATCTACCAAGTACCAAGTAAAAAAATAAAGAGTATCTTGTTCATTAGGTTATGGCAAAGGCAGTTAGTAGATTTCAAAATTGAGAAAATTGGAGTACTGTTTATGAGAAATTCCAAAAAACCCAAAAGGCACAAAGAAATAAAGAAAGCACTCAACCTGGAGAAAGTATAATCAAGAATCTATAAAGTTTTAGAGTACAACACTCAATTGATAAAATGCAAAAGTATTTAGGACACGTACTCAGGCAGCCCACATGTTGCAGTAAACAATAATTGAAGTTGTAACTTCCAGTCCTTGTACTGTATTCATAACTTCCAGAGACAGTACATAAATCTTAGTAGTAGCAGTGAAAGCAACAATAATATGGCATTGTTAACTGAACCATCAATCATTGAAAAAACTCAAGAGGTTCACCCAAAAACATTGCAGATTTTTATCCCTGAAGTTTACGAGAGACCCGTTCACAATAGGCAACAGATCCCTGCTTTTTTCATCAGGTTATAACCCTCCAAGTCAAGCTCTGACACAGAAAACATCTTTAGATAGGATGTAAATCATGTGAAACGTAACAAACGGACTGAGCAACTTAATTCAAGTTACACTTGTTAAACATTGAACTCTGACATGTCAAATTAACATAGAAATATTTAGCTGAGAACAAAGTTGGTTGTAAACAAATTAACAAACAAATAAAAAATAATCCAACCAAACAAATGGATGCATGTTCGTGCGTAATTATTACAAGCAGAAGAATTGGCGCAAACATTTAATGGTGAAAATAAAAACTTGGACGATTAAAGGGCAACTATATCAAGCAGAATATAAGGCGCAACGTACCTTGAAATGAACTCTGAGATCGGATCCCCTGGCCTTGCAGGCTGCAACAAACATAGAACAAAAGATAATCAGCAACTACATTCCTTAAAACAAAATGCAAAATATGTAATGAATCAGTGAACAGAAAAAGAGAAAAATCCATAAATTCAAGTGAACAGAAGAAAAAGTATATCAAACGATAAACCTACATTTGGTGGGGTTGTCGGGCTCCCTCGAGTACTTCACCTGCAAAAATCAAGAGAGAACAAAACATTAAAAAGCTGAAATAAATCACAACCTCAAATCAACAACTCAATGCACTCATTAGACTTGTTTGTGTTCGTTCGTCCGAAGGAAGGACGATACCATTGTAGCTGTTGCTGCTGGAGAAAACGCTCCGCCCTGTGGGTTCCTTTTCGGCAGAAGAGCTACGCAGCAAAGCTTTCGCCGGGTTTTATAAATATGAAACCCTAATGACCCACTTGGAAACTAATGGGCTGGGCTTAATTGATTGGGTCAAGAAGCTATTATCTACACTTGATGGATAATGGGCCCTAATCATGGACGCAGATTTTAATGTGCTGACTTCAATCCTTTTGTGCCCAAATATTTAGATATACAACTGCCTCATCTAAAAGAACTACTGAAAATGGGCCCAACGCCCATTATTGTATTAATGGGCTCCTGTATTGCCCAATGCTTTCTGGCCAATCAGTTTGGTCTAGATGGGCATCACTCATCCGTTTCACAACTTGGATTTCAGTCTTCATAGTAGAGCAACTTCATGCTCTAACTAAAATGAAACATGTCAGCATATATAATTATTAATTGTTGCAAAATTTAAGTGGATCGATCTGCTCCATGAGAATCAATTATACCCCAATCCTTTCTTTGCAGCGACTTCAAGCAGTACTTTGTTCAGAGGGTTTTCACAAAGGAAATTGATTTCAAGATTTATACATTTCAAGCAGTTGACAACTTAACGAATCATATATAACCCCATCATCAGTTGCTATGCTACAATTCTTGAAACACCAGCTCCAGCAGGGCAGGGTGTTGGTCACGACCTATCCCGATAATCCTACGCAGGTGCCGTAAACTGCCCCATATTCTCTTATGTGCTTGGATTTTTGTAAGGGAAATCATGGGTAGAAATATTATTGAGATAATAGCCCGCTTTTTGTTTTGGTACAAGAGAATAGGCGGCAGCTTCATGATCAAGTAGTAGGTGTCCATTTATGAATGAAGCCCGACAAAAACCAGAAGAATTATATTCTGTAAGTGGTGAGACTTGAAATCTTAAAGCATCAGAATTTCATTGAGCAAAACTTATCCACAAAATTGTTTCCACGGTACACGGATAAAACAGGGTAAATGAGAGCACATCAAATTAGAAGACATGGGAAGACATGAAACTTGTGAAGGCAGTGACATCCATCCAACTTGGAAAAAGGCCTTTCAACTTCTCCGCTGACTCTGTTAAATGTTGGTCTACTACAGCAATATCCACCCTCAAAGCTTCAGAACTGTTGGCCTGCAGAGTTCAAATCAAACTGGGATCAGAAAAAGCTAAATGCTACAAATTCGTCGAAAGCTATAAATTTACAGTAACCTCCAACAATAATCATGCTTTAAGCCCTAAATTTTTCTATTCAGGCATACAACATAAAATAAAACTTAGTTCATGGATAATGAAACTAAGTCCATTGCAGATATTTTGTCCATGGACCTTGAAACTAAGTCCACCGCGTGCCTGGTTTTATGGAACTAGTAGGAACTAGATTCAGATTCTGGCATATTATTTAAGCAAGTGTGCGTTCTTTGATATTATTGACCACGTAGTAACATGTAAACGCCCGCTCATTATATAACTACAATACCACCTATAATGGTCACATGTACTTGGATAGTGATGATTATGTTAAGGAAGCGGCAAAAAGGTTGATTGCAAAAGCCTAGAAATTTTGAAATTTTACCTCCAACCAGAAGTTCCAGTTTTCATGGCTTGCACCACTCAATCTACATATGTACGATGGTGGCCCATTACCGACTTTCAGAGGAGCTGTGAAAGATTCAAACAAAATTAAGCATTTGCAAGAGAGAAATGATATCAGGATTGAGCCAAAGGAATTCTAATCACCTGGAAGCTTATTATTTGCAAATGACCAATTTGACAATGGACCTGTGATGTTAAGGACTGCAACCCACACCTCCTTTGAAGAACTGAGAGAAAATGATACATGAAAAGTCAAATGTCAAAACAAAACAGTTTAGGAATATATTGGTAAAATAGTTGGTGCTAACTTAAAATGTGGTCAAGGTCCTGCAAGAACTCAAACGAACGGATGATTAGGAATAGAACACCAAAATCAGTAAAGCAAATTAAGGATGAGCTCTCTTGATATATTGGAGGTAAAAGCTTTAGTCCACTAGTAGCAGTATCAATTCATTATCCATGTATGATTTCAGAAAATTTACCCAAATTCTAAGTTGACTCAACGAGGTCCCCCAACAGAAGTAAATTGTGATTTGTCAGTTGATAAAAGTGGGAAACATCTATAATATTGGAGGTAAAATCTTTAGTCGACTATGGAGCAGTATCCATTGTCCGTGTATGATTTCAGAAAATTTACCCCAAGGAAAATTCTAAATTGACTCTCCGAGGTCCCCCGACAGAAGTAAATTGTGATTTGCCAGTTGATAAATATGGGAAATATCTATATTGCTCCAAGATATCGTCAGCTTTGGTGGGAAACTTCAAGGTTCTTGAGAACATAGCAGATATCGGAAAAATTCCCTGCAAAAGGACAAAAAATTGAATTTATGCATCCATTCCATATAATCATGAAAGTGACTTTGCAAAAGAAGTTCATTGAATGAGAAGCTAGCTGCATTGTAGCCAGAGGATATGTACAGAACATGTTCGATATTCAATGTCAATGATATGCATAGAGTAACAGCTTCCGAAAGTAGAGCAACTTATATCCCTGCCCTCTAAAGGAGGTGGTACCATGCGAGCCAGGATTTTCTCAAACATGTTTATTTGTTCAGATGATGTAAAATTATAACAATAAATACCCAAAAGCAGTTAATGCTGAATACCAATCTCATTTACTGTTGGTTCAATATGAGAAGAACTGCTCTGTTCTGATAAGCAGAATTCAACATTATCCATTCGGAAACTCAGAAGTACCAATTATGTTCTTGTTTTTATATTTCATCAAAGATAGTCGCATTTCATCAAGAATCTAAGATACATGAGGGGTTTAAGGAAGTACCATCCATGTTTCAGGACCTGACTGATTAGCAGTGTCAAAACTTAATTCTCGATTACCATGCACTTTCTTCACCACCTCAGGTGCATGTTTGAAAACAAACATCAGGGAGTTGGAGTCAACTACAGCAAAATCAAAGCTAACATCCAATATTTGATTTGCACCTGTCAAGTAGACAATTAAATGCTGGTTACGAATTATGGGGGAAATATTGGACCAAATGTGCCACAATTTTTATACTGGGACAAAAAATTGCTACAATATTTATCCTATGGGACTAAATGTGCTAAGCCTGTAAACTGTGGGACCAAATAGTGCAACACACACCTTATCATGTGGGACTAAAAGTGCAATTTCCCCCGAATTATGATTTCAAATCGAGTACGGTTAAATTTACTATAAAATATAACAAGGATTAGACACTTCTGAATAGAAAACCACTGCTATTCATTATGTAAACTATTAGGAACATGCTTCAAGATCTCCAAGTCCTAGCATTCTTGAGTTCTATGGTAGACCCATAGTCCACCAGTATCTTGCTGTCATCCAGATATGACAATTACTGAAGGTGGTATAGGTGATATCAATGAATTTATCTCAAGTCCCACGCTTTTGGGATAACATGATCCTGATCACCTATACACAAAAGCAAAACTCTCAAGCTGCTGTTGAAAGTATCAGAGCCCAACTCATGCAAGCAAGAAAAGTATTCATAGAAGCTTAAAACATTGAAAACAAACATGGGTCTGATCCATTATTACCTATAGTCCGAACAGAGTGCTGAAGAACAACCCTTTTAGGTGCATCTTTGCTGTATGGAAAGAATTGTGATGATACAGCCAAAGCAAGAACGGTACCATGCAGCAAAAATTGGATAATTGATGATTTTGCCAACCATTTCCCAACAACCGGTAAAAGAGGACCTACGCACCAGCCTGTTACTAATCCAAGGACAGCCGCAACAATTACATCGGCAACGAAGAACCCTGCAAATGGTTGCTACATGTGAGGGTAAAATAACAATCACTTCTCAGCCTACAATAGGGTTTCGACTTCTAATTTTCTAAAATGGGTAGTAGAGATCATTACAACCACAATGATAGCATAGCAAACAATAAGTGCAGAAGAATATGTCAGTTGCAAATCAATGCTCCTAAAAGCAAAATTGTCCGAGGGATTTGATGGAAATCTATGCTGCATTGCTGGTCTTAGAAGCACAGTTCACTGAAGAAATTTTCTTATATATATGGGAAATAGTTAGAGTAACTGATATATAAGAAGTAATATATAAATTCATCTCATGTAGGTTTCCCATATCAATATTGCAGGGAAATCCTCTCAAGCATACGACTCTTTGCACTCATATTTCTTTACAATGCGTCTTGCATTAAATGCTGCAAGCATAATGAACGAGACATGGCTAGGGCTACAGTTGAGAAATCAAAACAAAGTGCAATATATTACAAGCCTCTCAAAATTTCAATCATAAAGGAGTAAGAAGGTGTATAACTAACCATAGGGAGGTGGATGAGCGCCTGCCATGCCCATTTTCTCGATCAAGAACATAGCAAAAAATCCGCCAAAGTAAATGGAGTAGATTAAGCAAGGTACCAAAGGGACCACATAGCATGCTGTTGACCTGACAGAAACGTCTTGAAAATATTACAAAGCCAATAAACTACAAATCAAAATGTGTGAATATGACAGAGGAAGTTTATCCTACATAAGTGACATTATGTGCACAGAAAGAGGAAAAGAATCAATTAGAACATGACCAAAGAGATACTTAAGCGAGCACCTTAGAGATTGGTGACCAAAGAACTTGACTGATAAACGGAAGGAGATCCATGCTGGAAGCATAAACAATGATGCAATGAATGTGACAAAACCTCCACCCAGCCCAGATACAAGATATGCCTGATGTCAGAAGTTCAGTAAGTAACTTAAGCCTTCAAAAGTAATGTTTTTAGGAGGAAAACAAAAGTATGTACCTTAACCATCTACATATTCATATTAAATTAAACAAAGAAAAAGAATAAGAATTTCACAAACCAAGGTCAAGGAGGAGTAGAACCCAAATGCACCCCAGAACCTTGCTTCATCAACCAATTCCTGCATAATACATCACATCATCTGTTTATGGATTCAGTAGTGAAAAATTTGACCAAAATAAAATGACAGTAAACATGAAGCACATGATTCAACTGCTGAATATGGTCACACATAGACACGCATGATGCTTTTTACTGTTTTCCTTTTCCTGTTAGACAGATATCAAACCAGACGGTAAGATATCTGCTCAGCACCAAAATAAATGCTTTAAATCTACTTTGGAAACTTGCTAGATCTTGGGAACTTCTTTCATAGATTGCATAAGAAGAAATGAACACACCTAAGAAAGGTTAATATTCACAGGGATGAAGGAAAGACTGTGGATAGGGCCAGGTAGGGGGCAGGTCAGCATAAATCAACAAAGAAGAATCTTTACTAAGGGTCAAAATCAGCACATCTAAAGGGAAGTGACATCCATGTATCTAGATCAAATAGGACTCAAGCAAAAGCATGCACCTCCCGTGATAATGCAAGAGCTGAAACATCTTGGGAGAGAGAAAATTGTTTCCAAAGAACTCTTGGAACCAGTAGACCAGCCAGTGAGCATGGCAAAAACATTGCAAACGCCAAACATGGATTAGCAAACCTACATTGAACAAGATAAAAAAAACAAGGTTAAGAAGACTCACTTACCACGACGACAATAGAGGATAACTGTAAGTGAAGGAAAGAAACATAGAAATTTTTTGGAACAAAACTCCTACAAGGCAACAGTATTTGACACTAAAACAGAAAAGACATGAGGATAAATCCATACAATCAAACAAAAGCAATATTAAGAGACTGAATGATACCAGTTCATTGAATGTCCAGAGAATAGCAACCGCAGGACAGCAAAAGTTACAGGAAAAATAATAGCAAGTATAACCCCACTAGCATGGTGTAATAACCCTGCATCACAGCAATTAATAAGAAGGGTAAAACAAAGAGATTTAAGAGGACCATGAGGCAGATTATCACATTATTCTTGAGTTTAACATTGCTCATTACCTTTAATAAAGTCAAAGTAGGCACTGAAGGAACAAACTAAATTTCCAGTTGACAAGCGCAATAAAAATGGCATAAGGAGGAAGATGGCAAATGGAATACTGTGCAAACCCATGGCTTGGCTGCTTGAGTAAACAACCTGAATAAAATTTATAAATCAACAGAAGAGTGTAGCATGTTAATTGTATTGCTTTCTACAGAGATTCACATTTTCTAATAGTAACTATTAGCCAACTAAAACCCAAGACCAAGATTGCAGCATACCAAGTACTGTGATAAGTAATCAAAGAAAATCGGTCTCTCGCCTTCAGACCCACTGGCAGCAGCTCTAAAGGAAACTCGTTCTTGGGCATTTAATAACTTAGAAGAATTGGCAAAAGCCTTCATCAAACTAAACAAATTGTCCCCACGTGCTTGTATGCTTCCTGGTCTGATTTGACAGTATTTATATGCAATTTAAAGCAAGGACTTAAAATAAATGCGACTTTGAGAATACAAATCCAGTGAACTGTACCAAAATAGCAGTTGATGCATACAATAGTCTTTCCACAGTATCAGATGAGGTATGGTAATAATAACCCCCAAGCAGGAAGATAACATCCAAGCCAGGAATGTCACCATAATCTCTGGCAAACATTCTGTAATCTGTATCACCAGGAACGGCCCCAAAAAAATCCTGAAAGTGGATTAAAAAAAAAAAGTGATTAAGTACAATGTATAAAAATAAAACAGTTTAGAGCTGAGAAAGAGAAATAGAGAGTGGAACAATGTCTGTATGCTATGAGCAATCAGCAAGTATACATACTAATAGAACAACATACAACAAAGATAAACCAAAATATATTTGTGTTTCAGCACTACTATCTCAATACCTCTGGATTGATGAATTACAATTCAAAGCTACCTATTTTTCCCCCCCGAATAACAAAAACTAGATCAGTTTGGAAAAACTAGAACTTTTTATTGATAAATGGATAAGAAAAGCAAAACCTGAGCTGCACTATTTGCCATGGGATATACAGCTGACTGAGCATAAATATATGAAGGCCAAGATCCAGGTCCAGATTGGCACACTAAGTCTGTTGATTAAGAATTATAAGAAAACTCAACAAAGAGTAAGATCATGAAACAATTCAATTGCATGAAGTCATATTTGATGATAATTTAAGTTGGCAAATATAGCAACGGAGTACATCATGAAGAATAAAATAAGAAAGCTTATTTTTAGGATATCAGAGAATATGTATACAGAGGTCTTTCGTGCATATGCAGTATTTTTAGGAATAATATACATGCTCCTCAATACATTAGATAGCATGGATTAGACATTTTTATTTCTAGCAATAGACAAAAGGAGCTATAGAGCAGGGAGACCTTATTCAAGTGATAAAACACTGGCGAAATTTGGACACACGAAATCATCATTTTGGTACCATCAATCTTCTTGTAAGTTGTTAATCCAAAAGTTGTACCATTACTCAGATAATGCCAGCAGAAGTGTAACAACACACTTGTTCCTTGGGAATGTGTTTCCAGCATTAAGTAATCAAGTAATAATGCTACTCCAGTGCCTTTCAGCGGAAAGTGATCATTATATCATTTTTTTTTTAAAAGGAAAACCAGAAGCGAAAAGGAAGTTTAGGAGTAAGAAGCATAATAATGTAGTGACTGGACATTATCTATAGTTTATCTTCCCTGACCACATAATTGTTTTTCTACGGTTTTCCCTCTTCGATTAAGGGTTTACAGCAAATTTAAGGAAAAAGTGAATGCACTCACTGCAGACATACTTATGGTACTTTAGGACATTTTCAATTCCATACACAGCTAGTTCAAATAATTTACCAAAGCCTCCCGTCCCAGATGCCTCAACATCAATAAAAGCTCCAACTGTATCATGCCATCTATGCGACGTCATGAAACCATGTGAACCCTGAAATATCATAAGAAAAATAGGTTTTAATTGTGGTACTCACAATTTTTTCATCTAAAGAACAGTCTTATCTCATACTCATTCCCACAAGTTTGATTTCGTGATCCACAAATATTTGTAACAAAAGCAAAAAAGTGATTCAACAAAGAGAAGTTTACTGCGTTTATGATTGTAAAGTATACCTACTCATGGAGACCAATAAAGACTAGCCATAGAGCAAGACATCATACAAGTTAAAGCACATAATTAGTTAATTATGAATTCTCACCAGCATAAACAATTCTTCAGCTCCATTAAATAGGAATATTATTGGCCGGGGAGGAATCCAACCAGAATCAACAGTAAGCCTTGCAAGCTCAAGCAATGAAGCTATGGAAGAAGGAATAACAAAAACTAAGTCCAAACTTATGCATCTTATTCAAAAGCTAGAAATATTAGGTTGTAACACACCAACACATGATCCACAATCACCAGCTCCTGGGGAACCTGGTGGGGTATCAAAATGACCATTCAATAAAACTGATGGGTCAGTCTCTTGAGAATCAACCGATGAAATCCTGCAAGTGGATCCAAGTCATATTAGTTGTTGAAAATGCAATTTTTCTAGGAAGTAGCTAAACGAAAGAACATTATTTTGCATGTTAATTGCCTAACAGCCCCTTGGCATATGTAATAATGGAAACCTCAAATTACATTGAGCTGACTCCACACTCTCTTTTGTTAGTAAAATAACTATGATCTTGAAGAACTGCTTGAACTTTGAAACGAGTAACATACAATTAAAAGAGACCACAAATAAATTATGTAGAGTACCTTATAAGAATATTCGTATGATTTCTATAAGTTAGAGATATGCTGTGTCCTAAAAATATCATATTGAAGGAGCCATTAACAACGGTTTCTTCTATCTCTATCCTGCAAAAAAAGTCCCAAATAAGGAAATTAAATTCTATACATCGACAACCTTGACTATCTATGGTACACCAACCTGACATTTGGTCCAGCTCGTTCTTTTATCAGTTCTAACTGTGTTTTGATGTAAACAGCTGCCTGTCTCAGACCTGGAGTCCCCTCCTGTATTTCATGGACTATTTATTAACAAAAGAAGTAGTCACTTATGAAGAGAAACCACAATAAAATTAAACACACACGAATATTCATTCTTCAAAAGACTACCATAACACACACACACACACACACACAAAAAGAAGAAAGAAAAAAGTCAAAGAAATATCATAAATGCATTGAATTTCTTCACTCCCTAATCTGCAAGCAATTCTATCTTGATGACCATCTTCAGAAGACGCCTCAATCATGCCAACAGAAAAACAAATTCAAACAGAAGCAAAACAACGGTGCACGCGGAAATCGAGAAATTACAGATAAGAAGAGAGAGGAGGTGGTTGCTGACCTGGCGATTGCCGATATCTTCCGCGAGCACGCGGACATGGTCGATTGCTCTGGCTTCGGAGAATCGATCCAGCGGTGCGTCAACCCCGAGAGGCGTGACGAACTTCATGTGAACGACGTTGTATACGAGGTAAGATATGAGTCCGCAGAGAATGAGGAGAAAGAAAAGAAGTTTGAATCCTTTGATATCGGCAGAGGTCAGGCGGAGCAAGGCCATGTTTTTCAGATTGTATATAGGCTTATAATAATAAGTTGGAGAGAAACAGAACAGTAGTTCTCGGTGGTGGTTGTAGTCACACTCTGAGTTTGCCTATGGGGACAACACTCTTCTCTCTCCATCTCCCCATTTAAATATTTCTGTTCTGGACCCATTTACGGGCCCATGCTCACCACCAACTATTTTTCCTTTTTTCTTTTCAATCCCATAAAAACATAATAATTTGCACAGGGACGAGGAGGGCGTGTCATAATATATGGTGAAATCAAGAAAATGAGAAAAAGTGGTAGTTTTACTTTCGTGTCAAATTTGCTTACTTTGATTTTTATGAATTCCGTCTTAGATTTTCATTTGTAATTTAAGTTTGCACTTAATAGTGATGACAGGTCAAAACTCATAATAATTATTTTTTAAAAAGGGATTGAAATTATATTTTCAAATTTATTGCGTTATTGTTTTGAATTTGTTGAATAGACAAAAAAACATTAAAAGCGAAAGGATTCTTATTTGTATTATTTAGAGAAAGAGATGGTTGCAGTGCAGTGTTTGATTCTAATTCCATGCTTCAACCTCACACTCTACACTTCCAATAACTTTTAACACTTCTAACTTTAGGAGCAGCTCTTTCCTAAAAATATTTACCCGCCAAACCAAAACAAAAAGTAATTAGACCATAACTTATACAAATTATATTTTAGAAATATTTGTTCTATAAAATTTTCTTCTAATTGCAATTAAAATAAAGTTGTACATTTCATGTTTCATTCATGTTAATAAAGTTGTGCATTTCATGTTTAATTCATGCTAATAAAGTTGTGCATTCATTTCATGTTTCATTCATGTTAATAAAGTTGTGCATTTCATGTTTAATTCATGTTAGTAACAAATTAAAATAATCTTTTGAGTAAAAATATAAAAAAAAAAAAAGTGTACAAATTATTTGATTTGACTAAAAATAAATAAAATTGTAAAAATTATTTGATTTGTTTATTTTGTTCTTAACATGTCATTTGATTTATTTAATTAAAAATAATTTGTTTTTTTTAAGCACGTAAATAACAAATTAAACATTTGTTCTTCCCTGCATCAACCACAGTTGGTCACTAGACAAACACCATTTGGTTGCTGCTATTTTTGATGTTCCTTTACTGCTAAAGAATTTCGTAATCCTACTCTTGAGAAATCGAATACAGGTAATGTACAAAACTCTAAAGAATGTTTGGAGGGCTTAACTTAATTTCTCTTGATCATTTGAACTCCACAAGCCAACGTGACCATCAGGCCTAGAGGACTTTCTTGTTGAATTTGTTACGTAAAGAAAGTTAGTCCTATTCCCACCGATCCTTACTTTAATAGTTGCCTATTCTTTCCCTCGGGCACTAAATTTCTTAGAGTATGAAATCCGGTTTAAGCAGAGTTTAGGGATGAAAGGGCAAGTGCCACGCTAATCCTAGTCCAAGCTAAAAGGCTATGACAGCCTCCTATGCCTTGTTGCCATGCTCTACAAGTATCCTTGTGAACAGGCGGTTCACTATAGGACTTCATCCCCTAAAGGAATGGCTTTTAAAGATCTGAAAACCTAGACTAGGCCTAGCGGTTTCGGCTTCACCAAGTCTAATATAGATGGCATTGTATTTTGAATTTCTACATGTACAATTTCTCAAAATCCAAAAATCTTGAAGCAGGGTTTTGAGTTAGATGTATTATAGATTGGTATGTGGTCTTGGTAAGATGAATTTATTGTTAATGTATTAGTATTGACTGATCTTAGTAGTTTTGAGGAACAATGAATACATGCATTGTAGTGAAAAATGATATTGATGATATAAGGAAAAAATAGCAGATTAAAAGCAAAATGCATGATGTGCATGAGTTGAATTGAATTTAAAACAGATGCTTACGGTGTTGCATACTAATTCCAGGCTTCAACATCACACTCTACACAGACATATTAGAAACTACAACATTGGTGAACTGAGAGTGGAATAAATTTTAAAACGTTCCAACTTTAGGTGAAAAATATAAAGATAAAAAGAATAATATCAGAATCATATCACCGGAATAAAGTGTGATGTATGGGGTAGAAATAGAATAGAAAGACGTCCTAATGATGAGTTAAGCCCAATTTATATGATCTGTGATAAAAAAGAAAAAAAACATTATTGGGCTAGGTCCATTAGTTTCCATTACAGTGAACCTGAATGTTGGGGTGTTGGCAAGGTTTTAAGAATGAGCAGAAATGGTTTTCCTATTATTTCGCTATACGTGAAGTGAATATGTTAAGCAAAAAGGATGTTTCATGATCCCAAGAATGCTGCTATACAGACGCATCAGATCTTCTCTATCCAAGTTTCGCTCGCATTTCATCATCATAAACTTTATTTATACATCCATCTTTCCTTCATTTTTTGTTTCCAAAATCCACTATTCTCATCCAAGAAGCTCACTTCTTGCTCCTCTTTACGCACATTGAGAACCCACATCCAAATAAATGCGAAAATCGATCAAAAGGGCTCTCGTTGCCTTGTCCATATGCATTCCCCTACTCTTTCTCTCGTTACTCCTTTCCGGAACCGTCGACTACAAATCCCAGATCCTCTCCTTCTTCCCCCAGCTCAATAACGTTACGGCCTGCCGCACCGCGTCCCCTCCTCTCCGCGTCTACATGTACGATTTGCCGCCTCGTTTCAATGCCGGCTTATTGGACGCCTCTTTTCCCGAAAATACTTCGGTAACTGCGGCCAATTATCCAGCCTGGAGGTGGAATGACGGCCTCCGTAGGCAGCACAGTGTGGAGTACTGGATGATGGCCTCCCTTTTACACGAGGGAAATGATGAGTCCGGGTTGACTAGGGACGCGGTCCGGGTTTCGGATCCGGACTCAGCTGACGTCTTTTTTGTGCCCTTCTTCTCGTCTTTTAGTCTCAATGTTTATGTCCACAACATGAAGGAGTCGAATACAGTTGATGAGAAATTGCAGGTCTGCGTTTCCTTTTTCCTTTTTTCTGGGTACCATTGCCTTTTATCTTAGTTTGCCTGCTGGAATTATGATTATTTTTCTACCTATTGTTAAGATTTTCTTGAAATAATTGTATCGACGAGCAAATATTTTAACTGTTTGCTTTCTCTGAAAAAGTAACTTGAATGCTGGAGGTCGTTGTAGGTGAATATTGCCTTCATGGTCATTGATTTAGATTTTGATTTATGGATTTTAATTAGTGCTGTGTGGTTCCAGGAAGTAACGCTATTTGAAATTAATGTTGTTTTGTTAGAAGCTTTAGTTGCCACATTACTGTAGTTTCTGCAAAATTAATATGGTTAAGCTTAGTTGCCACCTTACTGTTGTTTCTGCTGGATGAATTTGTCTTGATTGCTTTATTTCTTTCTTCGTCAACTGCTTGGTGAATCTTGTGCAATGAATTTGTAAAACTGGGAGATGGCTCATTTAAATAGTTCCAAACCAAGTTGTGTAAGCACTCACCCAAAGTAGCTGCACTTCTTGTTGCCTTTCTCCCATCTGTTTTGGTATGATCATTCACTAAAAGATGAAATTAGGAGTAATTTATTTGGCTGTATGGGTTTCTATGTCAATCTTCTTCTCTTTCTACAGAGCTGATAACCTTTTCTTCTCACTGTAGCTCGAGATAGTCAATATTTTAAGAGCATCCGATTATTGGAAAAGGTCTGGCGGACGGGACCATGTAATTCCCCTGCATCATCCAAATGCTTTCAGACAGTATCGTCATGAAGTTAATGCATCCATATTCATTGTTTCTGATTTTGGTCGTATAATGAACATTTCTAGACTAGCGAAAGATGTTGTTGCCCCCTACCTACACATGGTGGAGTCATATGATACTGAAGATGATAAAGATCCATATGAGTCTCGTCACACACTTCTCTTCTTCCGTGGGAGGACTAAGAGAAAAGATGTATGCCAATCCTAATTTTATATCATCTTCCCACTTTGTTTATTGAAGCAGTATAAATTTCTGACATACTAATGTGGCAGGAGGGAAAAATTCGTGCTCAACTGCAGAAGATGTTAAAAGGTACAAAAGATGTCATATATGAGGAGGCCTATGCATCACAAGAAGGCTTCAAAGCTGTAAGTCTTAACAATTATTCTTTCCATCTAAAATTTGTTAACCATGGGACAACTGTATAAATTCAGGTGTATAAGCAGCTGCACTTTTATTATAATTGATCTTGAAATTGTATGGTTAGGCACTGGTTTCTTCTTCCTCTTCAGTTTACAGCGGATCCTTTCAAATCCATATCCGGTTTATGGTTACATGCAAGTTTAATGCATCATACTGACTCTTGCAAATTATTTTCTTTTCTCCTAAATTTACTGATGAATCGTTCTAGTGTCTGATCTGCTGAAATCCTATTGCATTGTGAAAACTGAAGTAAGAAATGTCTAACATTGTTCCTTTGAAGAAGACAAGGACCTATTCTGTAGAGTTGTTTCAGCTCCAATATGAAGTTACATCTTTGAAATCTTTGCCGGGCTTCGATTTTCCATCTCACACTCATATTTCTTTTGCTTGCAATAGTCTGCTGAACAAATGCGTTTGTCAAAGTTCTGTCTCCATCCAGCCGGTGATACTCCATCATCTTGCCGTCTATTTGATGCTATTGTGAGCCACTGTGTTCCTGTTATTGTGAGTGACAGAATTGAGCTACCGTTTGAAAATGAATTAGACTACAAGGAGTTCTCCATCTTCTTCTCAGATAATGAGGCACTGCAACCAGGCTATATGGTCAGTGAGCTCAGGAAGTTTCCAAAAGATAAATGGGTTAAAATGTGGTCCCGGCTTAGAAACATTTCTCATCACTTTGAATTCCAGTACCCCCCAAAGAAGGATGATGCTGTGAATATGATTTGGAGACAGGTTAAGCAGAAGGTACCTGCAGTTAATCTTGCTGTACACCGGAGTAGAAGGCTGAAAATACCAGATTGGTGGAGATAGTGGCTTGATTTTGTAATATTGTACATTCATATTTTCATTCTTGTAAACGATCCCTAGATATGTATAGAGGAAATCAGAAGCACATGAATCCTTCAAAAGAGCTGCAAGAAAAGCTTTGGTTCCAGAATTCATTTGGGAGCACATTTACTGCTTGTTTATTAATATTTGAGCTGAGCCCGCTGCATTTGACAGAACAAACACACACACACACACACACACTCCGATATATAGACCAAGTATAGTAAGGTTGAACAAAGTGATTTAAGATATTCATCAGTACTTGTGAGTTATAACCTCGAATGTGAGATTTCATTGGCAAGGAAATAATGATTATCTAATTCATTGATTGTGGGAAGGAAATTGGTATATGATTGTTATGGACTTATAGTTGTCTATTATTGCTAGGTATAAAAATTTAATATTGATTATTATAATTAATTTATTTAAAAAATAATAATTTATCGCTCTTAATTTTTTTTAAAAAAAACTTGGCTGGTTTTACCAAGTTACAGATAGTGAAATTTACTTTTTCGTCATCATCTATTTTATAATAATTAATTGTTAATCATAAGTGGCTAATTTATTGATGATTGGAGCTTCACTTTGAGGAATAACTTTTGTTGGCCCAATAATTTGATTATATATTGGAAAATATTAAACGGTTAAATTTATTTAGCCTCTATTATTCAGTAACACACCCATATGCTATTAAAATCATCAAATACCCCCTCTCCATTTTAGAAAATCAATTTGAATTGACAAAAATAACCTTACACCTTAACAAAAAAATAAATTTATTTTAAGTCCTAATATAATTTATATAGTATATTTGGTCCGAGATATAATATAATATAGTATGTAATTAAAGAAAAATAAGTAGATTAATTAGCATGAAATAAACTACCCATTAATGTATTTATCTTTTCATAAAGTAACCATTATTTGATTTCTCAATAAATTACTGTCAACTCTTCACATTGAGAGTTGACTTATTGCAGCATACGAAACTATATTAATTCTTAAATATTTGATTAGGGATTGATTATATGTGAAAATTTGACATCACCAACTCCTCATGATTCAAGCTTCAGTTGGGGGAATAACTTTGGTACGGTTGCCCCATAAATGGATAACTTATTGGAAACATTAAACTATAGTTAGTTTGGTAGCAACTATTTTTTATTCCAACAACTTTCATCTTAATCATTTTAATTTTTATTTATTAAAAATAAAATCCCCATAATAAAACATACTAGCATTATATACCTACATTTTACTTTGCTGCCCTTAGTTACATATATATTTCTGGTTCAAAGGACCTTTTGCATCTTAAGTTTATATATTTTTCTTAATTGAAAAAAATACATTGGAATTGCTATAAAGTAAAATGTATTAGTAAGTTTAATTCTCCAAATTTTATAAATTAAAAGTTATGAGTACTTTTTATGAATTTATGTTATTTATTTCGTTATTCTTAGTTTTTTTATGTGAATTTATTATAATTTATTTCGTTATTCTTAGTTATACCGATTGAATTGATATATTATTTTAAAAAAAAAAACAACTATTTCTTTCACTTTCCAAGAAATTTTCAGGAAAAAAAAATATGTCTCCCAGAAATTGATCTTTGGTTGCTTCCCATTTCAATTTTTGTTTAAAATCTTACGCATCCCTAATCTTTTTAAAATATATTACTATTTTTAATTGAAGCAACCTACTATTATTATAATATATTATATAAATATTTTTAAATAGTTTGATAATTTAAAATAAATAAATAAAAATATTATTATTAAAAAAAGACTAAATATCTAAATTCAAAGTTGATTGTAAAATTTAACCTCACCACTCAAATAAAGAAGCATGGGCTATGGGTTCATAGTTATGCATTTTCAACAAATTAAGAAGAAAAATAAAGAGAGGGAGAGAAGACTTTGACTTACCTCAATTAAAGCATGTTGACCTTTTCTGCGCCCCAAACTTTGAACAAATTATTTTGAATAAAACTTATATATTTTCCAAAAAGTAAAATATAATTTGTCAGGGCATCAACTGCTATGCTCATTGGATTTCAAACCAACTTCATCAACTCGTTAACTCACCAAACTTTGTTGAATTCAGAATAATGACGTTGAGATGTCCTCTCTCTCTCTCTCTCTCTCTCTCTCTCTCTCTCTCTCTCTCTCTCTCTCTCTCCTTTTTAAACATATGTCTAGATCGTGATACAAATTAACTATCAATTTATGAATTATTTAATTTTTTTTATAGTCAATTATCATATAAATTTTAATAATAATTTTTATTTTTTTTTTGTAAGAATATGTACATTGATGATAGAGTAAAAACAAAATTTGTTTTTTTATGTATTATATGTCAAAATTAATAAGTTGAGCATTATAGACAAGTGTTCATATTTTACATATCTTGACAAGTTTTTGTAAGTAAATAAATTTTATTGGTATAATTCTTCAATTGGTAAAAAAATAATGTTGAAACGAGCAAGCAAATGGAATAAAGTGTAATAACTAAATATCATGGTTTTTCTAAATGAATGCAAATTCATGAGGAAACAATAGATTATAATCAGGAATAATTATTCTACTTTGATAACTAGTAATATATATAGTAACCAAACATAACTTTGATTCACGCACGTCTTCAAATATTATCAAGGCAAATGTAAGGGAATGCATCTTCTTTCAGTGAATGTAGTAATTTCAACTCTAGTCTGATTCCAAGATGCAATTCTGGTGGGACTACCACCATCACTCACTAACTCACCATCATACCAACTTCAAAAAATAAAGATTGAATAATTATAGAGCATAGTGGGGTGTTTGGTAGAGGTTTTTTAAATTAAGAGTTGAGTTGGGTTGGACCTTTTCCAATTGAGAGGCGTTCACGCGTATTATAAATAGGGACAAGCACAAGCCTTCCACCAGAAGCAAAAATCTTTGTATTCAAATTACCACTCCAACATCTCCTCTCTTCCCTTCAACAATGAAAGACCAGTTCTCACCCACCATTTTGCAAAACGAGGCACTCGCCAAGGTAGCTTTAATTTCCATCTCTTTTAATTTATACTAATTATTACTTGTTTGAGTTGTGTTTGACTTTATCAAATAATATTATTTTATTCTTATAAATGACCACTAACACTGCAGTACATTTTGGAAACAAGCGCTTACCCAAGAGAGCATGAGCAGCTCAAGGAACTGAGAAGCGCCACCGTCCACAAGTACCAATTTTGGTAGCCTCATCACATTTTTAAGACTACTAACAAATACAAGTTTTAATCAAAGTTTTCCAATGGATCTACAGACTTGATATATAGAAATATTGTATTATAAATTGATGTATGTGCAGGAGCTTGATGAATGTGACTGCTGATGAGGGTCAGTTTCTGTCCATGCTCTTGAAAATTATGAATGCCAAGAAAACAATAGAAGTTGGAGTTTTTACCGGTTACTCGCTTCTCACCACAGCTCTTTCTCTCCCTCACGATGCCAAAGTAAGATTTATATAACAACATCATTAACTATTAATTAAGATATTGTAATTAATCTAAACACTTAGAATTAATGAGAAAGTAAGCTATATATATACCACGCACTACTTAATTAATTAATTACAAATTATTTTTCTTAAAATTTCTTCTTCTTTTTCTCTAGATAATAGCTATTGATCCAGATAGAGAAGCGTATGAGACTGGATTGCCATTCATTCACAAGGCAAACATGGCGCACAAAATTCAGTTCATCCAGTCTGATGCCACCACAGTCATGGACGAACTCATGGCCAAGGTAATTATTAGTCTTCTGCATGCGGCCTTAACAACATTTTTCTGTTATTACAATTAAATAATTAAAGAAATGAAATTTTGAAATTAATCTTAATTATTATTAATAAATAGTTTTGTTATGTTCTGTTACAGCAGCCACAAATCTGCAGAGTGTGTTGTGTTTGGACGACGTTGCATTATATATAATTAAATTTGATGAATACATACATACATATATATATATGTACACATTGTTGCAGGGCGAAGAAGGGACATTTGATTTTGCATTTGTGGATGCTGATAAAGAAAACTACATCAACTACCATGAGAAGCTGCTGAAGCTTGTTAGAGTCGGAGGAATCGTGGCCTACGACAACACGCTTTGGTCGGGGACAGTGGCAGCATCCGAGGATGATGACATGCAAGACTATTTGAAGGGGTGCAGAGGTCATATCATGAAATTGAACACCTTCTTAGCACAAGATCCTCGTATTGAATTGGCCCAACTTTCCATTGGAGATGGACTCACTCTCTGCAAGCGTCTTAAATAGCTTCTTCTTACAACATGTGCTACTCATGTACTCTCTATTACATTATACCTATTGTCTGTTCATTTGTTGTTATTTTCTCAATTAATTACTTACTCCTCAATTATATATATATATATGTGTGTTTCTTTCCACATCTTTTGATCTTTACTTTGTATCGTCATATGTATTTAAATTTATATATACTGGTCAGTTAAATATTGCGTTATTAAAAAAGAATAAATAAATAATAATGATATGAGATCAGTAAAAATTGAATATTATTACTAATTTAATAAAAACCCTAGCTATATTTTCTCATGATATGATTAATAAAAACAATTGAAAAATCATTTTCCTTTCTACTAATGACATTTGAAGAAATTGTGAGCAGCATGTGTAACAACGCCATATGTGACGAAGGAAGCGGGCATTAATTTGAGATAGAACAGTGGTATAGGGAGGCTAATTTAGGAAATGACAAGGTTCCATTCCCATGCCCAAAACACGACACATGTAACTGCATGGTGTGACAAACTTAATTTACTTTTGTCATTATTTCATTTGGTCGGGCTTTAAGAAAGGCGTCGGCCCATGTGGGATGACTGATGAGTGGTAGTGGGACTGTCTCTTTACATCCAAACACACATAATTTAAGTAACTCATTCGTGCTTGTAAACTCCAAGACCACAAAGCTGACATGTTTTTTTTTTATTGTAAGCCGGCCTACTCCGATCCTTGTCTTTTTATGTTTTCTCATTTGTATCCTCGCCCTTTTAGAGGCACAATATTATTTGTTTTCCGTTAAAAATTTGGTAACTACTCATCTCATTTTATTCTTTTACTTTGTGGTGCATCGAATTGTCATGATTGGGATTTTTCAAATCTTAAATGTCTATTTTGACTAGTTGATAGTGATCTAATCTCTAGTATTCTGTTGAGTAGAACTAATATATAGGATTTGACGATCTGGCACTATTCGCATAATAGATTGTTTAAAGTTTGTAGCATCGATCACCTTCTTGCTCGCTTGAAGATTGGTCTTGCTCTAGCTCCCTTCATCAGAATGAACACATTTGGTGGCGGAAACTATGGCAGGCCAAGCTCTCAAATAAAATTAAGATTTTTGTTTGGCATGCTTGTCTTAAGCTCTCCCGACTGCTAAGTCTCTATCCAAGCCCCCCAGGTGGATAGCATCCTTTTCGGATCTTATTAAGGTCAATGCGCCACATTTCGAAAGGTCAAGAACTTGGCATTGGGTGGTTGCTCGTGGAGCTTCAGGGCAGCATCTGGCTTGGCTATCGAAGCGTGTTCTTAGAATGGGAAAGTGGCAGAGGCATTGATAGCACGAGAGCTATCCTTTTGTATTCAAAAGTTACAATTTTATAATTTTTCAAACAATAAAAATTATTTATAATTATATCAAATATTAAGAGAAATCGTTTTAATTTACTCTTTCAATAATTAAGGTGAACTACTATTCATATACATGGTAGTTGTACAATTTTAGAAAATTTAATAGCAGAATCAATCAACTTTGGGATCATAAAGAAAGAAGTCCGTATTTGGGAAAGCAAATCACATCCCACTTATTAATAATCTCAACAACAAAGCAATTTAGTGAAGTGCTAAAAGTTAGCAGGACACATTAGTCAATCGAGTAAACGGCGCAGGGCATTTCCGTCCTCCAAAAGATTCCAGATAAAAAAGAAATTAATTCCTCGGCGAAACTCTATCAGCATATACTCCACTCCCTCCACTCCACTCCACTCCACTGGCCTAGTTTAGTTTCGTCAGTCTGAGACTACGAAGAACAAACGCAGCAACAAAACGACAGACCAATCCTCTCCCTAACAGAACGCATTGTATTATAAGTAACTGGAGAGAGGAAAGAGCGGTTGGATATTTTCGTTGTTGAAATGAGTCCGGAGAGAATCCAAGGCGGATGTGTTGCGGTTCCTTCAATTTCTCATTTATCGTCCTTCTCCAAATGCAATCATTCTCACTCTTCGCTTTCAGGTATTCTATTTTGTCAGTTTTATTGGTAATCAAGTATATGCATTTATTGTATATATGTGATTGTTTGTATTGGTAATGAAGTATATGCATTTATTTGTATATATGTGATTGTTTGTGGTTAGGAACGCGATCTGTGTTTCCTTGTTTCCTTTTTAGGCATTTGAAGTTTTTTAGTTCTGGAAATAATTTTGATTGTTTTTTTTTCTTTTAGGTAAAGCTAAATTTCGGTAAATGGAAAAAAAGGAAATACAGATACAAAAATTTGATTGTTATTCTTCTTATTATTCTTTTGTTGTTTGGATCATTGGATCGCGGTTTTACTTGTTTTTCCGGTATTCCTGTCTTTCCAGAATATTAGTTTAAGGCTTCATTTTTGTGTCCGATAACTAAAGCATTAATGTTATTATTGTTTTTCTGGAAATTGAGCAAATAATTTGTTCGTCTGTTTGTTGTTCTTTTATTTTTGCATTTCATATTATTTAGATTTTTGTCCATATAAGCAACTTATGATTGGATTGCGTCTGTGTAGAGTTTGTCTGCCTTCGGATCCTAAATACCCATAAAATTGCAATAAACTTTTTAAGTTTGTGTTTTTCCTTTGTATAAAAGTTGACTTAGGCTTTGAATTATGTAGAAGTTTGGCTTGGATTCCTACCATTAGTGCTTTTAAATCACAGAAGTCTAATAAAACTCTCGCAAATTGTAGATCTTTCTTTATGAGCAAGGCACAACTGTTAGTGCTTCCAGTGAAGATATGTTATTGTTTGATTGGACTTCTGCTGTCATGTTACAATTCTTTTCATGTATTAGGAATTGGATTGAGCCGTTAAAATTCAAATACTTCTTAATTTCATCAACTACTTTGCATAAGTGGAGATCCATTCAGGTCATTATCAACTGAAGAAATACAACTGCCAAACCAAAAAGTATAAAAGTGCATCATCATTATTGGCATTCTTGATTAAGGCTAAAGCGTATTGCTTTGGCTGCAGATGATTCAACTTGTGGCACACCAGTATGGAGGGGGAAAGCCCTCACTTGCGTTTGCTTTAAGGGAAAGGGAAGCCATGCACGGGTTTGCGTTAATTTGACACCCCTACAGGCAAGTTCATTACTCAGTATTATTGATATTGTCATGGTTAGTGGTAATTTCACTTGGTACTCCTTTCAACCATTCACAACTGTAAATTTTGAAACTTATTCTCGATCAACTTTTTGCACCCAATGATTATGACAGTTAAATGCTGTTAGGTCTGATCATAACATTAAGTTACTGATGCATATAACTGTTCCTTTAATATACTGGTTTTATTATGTTAAGATGATTATATACGTTCATTCCCTTTAAATGGACAGGAGGAGAGGCTAAAAAGGTTAAGACACCGGACTAAAGTTCAATTTGATGCATCCAGACCAGAGCATCAGGTGAGATAGCATTATGGAATTGTTGCCTCTCATTCCCACACTTATCACCAGTGCAATTTTCTGCTTCTAAGTTGTAACTGGCTTGAAGCAGAAGCCACGGGAGAAAAAGAACATTATTTTTTATATTCCATTTGTTTTCGCTCTTCCCTGAGGACTTGATTATTCTAGAAGGTCTCGTTCATCTATTGTACTCAAAATAGTTAAATACAGGAAGCTTTGAGGGCCTTATGGTATGCCACATATCCCGACCAGGAGCTACAATGTTTGGTATCTGATCAGTGGAAACAAATGGGATGGCAGGGAAAAGATCCCTCCACAGACTTCAGGTTACTGTTCTTCATTGAGGTCTATAGTACCCTATGTTGATTTGCAGCTCATGTAGCACCTTCTCTTATGCTCCTTTTCATTTTTATCGGTGATGTTTCCTGATAAGCAGAGGAGCAGGTTTCATTTCTTTGGAGAACTTGCTTTTTTTCGCCAAGACATTTTCGGTAATACTCTATTTTCTTTGTAAATTCTTTTTGTCCATATGATGTGCACGTAGAATATATCCTTCCATCCCTTAAAACTCCTTTACCGTCTTCTTTGAAGTGATAGTGTCTTTTAAATTGGCTTCAGATATAGCTTGTTGAAGTTGCCATCTCTAGTAACTTTTAGAGATGGTCTTGTTTGTGCTGAAAAATTAGATATATTTTGCTTACTGCTTTCAAATATTCTTACTTAATTTCATCGGCTTTTCAAGAAAATTCCATGAGAGTTTCATTTTTATGGTGCAGTTATCTTTTCAGGGCCTCTTGAGGAAGCAAGAAGGCAAAAGGGCAATTTGGGAATATCCATTTGCTGTTGCTGGTGTAAATATTACATTTATGATCATGCAAATGCTTGATCTAGATGCCAGTAAGGGACCAATATACCATCTTTCCATTTTGTTTCTTATTTTGACCTATCTGAAACTGGATTTTCAGTTGAATGTATTTACTCTCTAGGCTACTCGCTAATGTGAGCTCAACTATATGCAGCAAAACCCAGAACATTTATAAGAGCAGTTTTTCTGCAAATGTTGTCAGGTGAACCAATCACATCGAAAGACTAACTCAATGTCATATGATCTTTCTCCACTTTTTCTTAATGTGAAACCTTTTGCCATATGATCAGAAAGTTTTAATATGAAATTTTGGTCCACTGATGGGGGATAAATATTTCTGAAAGTTGAAGATGTCTTTGCAGAGAATGAATGGGCTTTCGACCTTCTTTACTGCGTGGCTTTCATGATAATGGACAAGCTTTGGCTGGAGAAAAATGCGACATACATGGAGTTCAATGTAAGCAACCTTTTTGGTTAGTTCACTTATTTACTTGTTGAATTGAAAATATGAACTTGATTCACATGCAACTGTCTAATTAACAGGATATTTTGAAGTCTACACGGTCTCAACTGGAGAAGGAACTTCTAATGGAAGATGTGTTACGGATTGAGGACATGCCTTCTTACAGCCTTTTGTATTAATGATACTTGACCATTAACACTGCTAATAGAAGCATACTACTTGGAGTACTTAATATATTTAGGTTCTTGCAGCTTGGCTGAGCTTTATATTTTCCTTATTCATCTTTTGTTAAATGTAGCATCAACACTAGTCACTTTTCAGTCTGGAGCCAACTCACAGTGCTGATTTACACCATTCCTTTTGTTTCGTGCTGTAAAATGCCCCTGGGAGCACAATAACGCATCCTCTATGTACAAGATAAGCTTTGAATTTGAATTATTTAATCGAACAACCTAAATAAACTTGGTTGTGGATCGGGCGAATTATTTATTATTGTTTAAATATTTTGTTACCTCAACTGATAACTAATATATCTTGGTAAGTCGATCTCTAATTTGTTACAAGCTATAAGACATCTTGTGATATGTTTTCACTCTTAAAGAAACAATCACTTCATTACTTGCTAATATCTTATGCTGCCAGAGTTACAGGTAACCCTGCACCACATGAAACGCCATACGCCTGATATCTTATGCTGCCAGAGTTACAGGTAACCCTGCACCACATGAAACGCCATACGCCTGAAATTCTTCTTCTTTTATAGCAAAGAATTGAGCACCTATGGTTTAATGTCAAGTTCATGAAGCGCTTCATTTTTGTGACTTAACTGTTGGTGCAGTTTAAGTAACCAGGTTTGTCTTTTTAAGAAAATTCAGAATTATATCTCCCGTATCTCATCCTTTGTGTTTTAGACCTGCAGGCAATAGTAAGCAAATAATAAAAAACGTAAACCTTTGGAAACCCCCTTTTCAAGCTTTCCTCGTTTAAGGACCTGAATTCACTTTTCATGTCCAAACTCTTTATATCTTTCCAATCCTATTAGGTAGGTGGGTCTATGTGTGCGTATGCATTCTTGGATTGGAGAATGTATGGGTAGGAACAAGTTCAATCTTGTCTTTATTTAATCTATATTTCTATCTAAATACTCTATGTGTATATTTTCTGAGGGGTTAAAAATTATCATGATGTGTTTTTATATTGATAAAATTAAATTTATCTGAAAAGATGATACCAGATTAGTTTTCTCCTCATTCTTTTTACAAACATCTTATATATTTAATCATGTCCTCCCTCTTCTTTCATTTTACTTTTCTTGTTGAAGATTTTATTTTTTTTTTTGTTTCTTTGTTTTAACGAGAAGAAAAATAAAGAAGTTATTAGTAATGCCTAATTGCTATAAATTGTTTGAATTGTTTTGTTATAAATATTTTCATTTACACTTAGAATATATTTTTTGGACTTGAATATTTGAGTTAGGCCGTGAATAATATTATTTGTAACTGATATGATAAATTTATATATATATATATATTTGAGAACAAATAAAAAAAATAAAAATAATTGGGTTTATTGAGTTAGACTCGCCTAATGGATTTTGTATCGGGGCGAGACAAGTGGATTCCAAATCCACCTCATTGCCACCCCTATTAATGATTCAATAACTGAATTAAAATAGTCGGAATATATTTAATTTTTTATGCACAATTTAATAAATATTTTAAAAAAGTTTAACCACCAAGGAGAGTGATTAATTAATTAAGTTTTTCAGAGGAAACAAGGGGGAAATTATTTTTTAAATGCACAGAAAAAAAGAAGAATTATGAAAATGGTACTATTAGATATAGGCAGAACTGGGATTCGAAATCCCGGTTCTGGCAAAATGTAAGAGAAAACAAAAATGCGACAAAACTGGGACTCGGTTTTGAAATGGGATTTCAAAATTGGCCAACTGCAATAGATCTCAGATTTGAAATTCCATTATGTACAAAGTTGATTATAATTATATTATGTAATTTTACTTAAAATAATTATATCAACTAATAATAAAAATTTGACAACAACCATATTGTGTGACTTTATTTGCACCAAGCATTTTTAAAATAATTATTATTAGAATATATTTTTATAAAAAATAATTTTAATTTAATATTTTTTATTAATATTGTGTACAAAAAATTGACAAAATTTGTGTTTATTTATATATATTGTGCATAAAAATTAACAATAATTATATTGTGTGACTCGAAATAACTACACGAGGTAATATTTTGTACTCGATATTAATAAAAATATTAAACTAAAATTAATTTTTTAATTAAAAATATCTTTTAATAATAATTATTTTTTGAAAAACGGGTTGGTGTGGTTGCTTCCAATAAGCCACGTAATATAATTATTGCCAATTTTTTGTCAATGAATATTAATAAACATACCGTTTTTATAATTGACAAAATAATATTGCGTGTTTATTAATATTTTGTACCAAAAAAAATGGCAACAATCATATTACATGACTTACTCGAAGCAGCAGCGCCAACCTATTTTTTTAAAAAATTAATTATAATTAGAATATATTTTTTAATTAAAAAATTAATCTTAATTTAATATTTTTATTAATATTGTGTATAAAATATTAGCTGCATAATTATTTCAAGTAAAGTCACAGAATATGATTATTGCCGATCTTAATGTACACGACATTAATAAAATTGTAATATTATTTTTGTCAATTTTTTATTATTAGTTGATATAATTATTTTAAGTAAAATTACATAATATAATTATGATCAATTTTTTGTACACAATGGGATTTCAAATCCCATATCAAAACTAGGATTTGAAATCCTAGTTCTGTAGCATGTTTTTTTTTTTAACATTGTGTCAGAATTGGAAATGGGATTTGGAATTTCGGTTATGTAGAGGTTTTTTTTTTTTTTTTTTTAAAAAAAAAAAATAGGATTCAAATTTCAGTGCTGCCTGTATTAGGATTCAAATTCAAGGCTAGTGATTATTGTGTATTGAAGTTGGAGAAAGTTCCAAGAAAACTTTAAAACTGAGCTATCGCTTCCTGAAGTTTCTACTGTCCCCTCGCAAATCGCAATTGTGTCTCTTTAAACGTTCTCCATGATTCGTAGCGAAGATTTCCAAGTCGCGACACGTGTCTTCATATCCATTGTCATCGACATGAATATCCCAAATTACCCCTGGAGCTCAGACTCCTCAGCTCCATTATAAATTCCTTCTCCTATTCTTAGATTGTAACGCCAGAAAGAGAATAAACCCAGAAGAATTGAAGTGCTCAAACAAAAATCAGAAAAAGTAAAAATCCTCAACACCAGAAATGGCAACATCACAGGTAACTTACTTGAGTTTATTTGTTCACTTAATTATCTTTTCGTGTTGATGTTTAATTTTTGTTTTTCTTCTGATTTAGGTTGAGGTGCAGGGTAGTGAGATGCAATTGGAGCACCTAGGCTTTGTGAGGATTCTGGCGATAAACGCTGCCGTCTTAGTGTCGAATCTCTACATCTATGCCAAGCAGAATTCCGGTCCCCTCAAATCCACTGTTGAAAAGGTCGAAGACGCCGTTACGACCGTTGTAAGCCCTGTTTATGAGAGATTCAAAGGCATTCCTACTGATATCCTTGTTTTTCTTGACAAGAAGGTAAATTTACTTCTTTTTTACCTCCACAGTTTCGTGGTAGCTGTTCTAGCAATTTCAACTTATTAATGCATTTTTTTTATACCTTGCTACTGCCGTCTTTAGGATATCTCCAAGATCCATATCTTGTTGATCGGGCTTCTGGTTCTTAGTCATGAGTTAGAGTTTCTCAATTAACTGGATCTTTTAGGGGGTGAATGATTTTATAGCGAAAATATTCATGCAGTATGTTGCATGTTTTAGTTCCTCTGCTACATTTTATGCTCTACTGCCAGTGGTATGTTTGGTCTTTGGTTTAGATCCGTTATAGGTCTTTTTTTCTTTTTTACTTTTGTGGTCATTGATCCAATCTAGGCCTTCTGTTAACGGTGTAATGATATTATGCTGCTCCAACTTGTGGTGGCGGCCTTGAGTTGTGAAGGAATTATCAATTTTTCTGTGCGTCTGATTAGAAACAATTGATTTAATTTTTGGCACTAATACTTGCTGATTTTTTGTATCCGTCTTGATCACTCTGCTGATGTTCACGTTGGGTCTTATTTGAAATTGTTTTCTTATTGTAGGTGGATGAGGCAACCTACAAATTCGATGAGCGGGCTCCACCGGCAGCGAAGAATGCAGCATCCAAGGCACACTCAATAGTGATGAAAGCATCAAAGGTATTACAAGACTTGGCAGAGGAAGCTAAAGTTGATGGTCCACTTGCTGCCATTTCTCATGCTGTTGAAATCTCCAAGCATTTTTCTGTGGACAAACTGGCTTTTTTGTGGTACAAAGCTAATCAGTATCCTGCTTTGCATGGAGTGTTTCAGATGGCTGTTCCCACCGCTGCTTACTGGTCAGACAAATACAATAAGTTGGTTAAAGACATGAGTTCGAAAGGTTATAGTTTCTTCAACTATGTTCCATTGATTCCAGTGGAAGAAATGGCCAAGGCATATAAGCAGGTGGAGGCAGCTGCCGGTAAGAAGGCAGATACAGGCAGCTCCAGTGAGAGTGAATCAAACAAGGAGTAGGACAGTGTCCTTTGCTGTGTAGTGTGCTTTGGTGTGAAGATAAGGTGTGTGCTGAGGTGAAGTAGGCCTCTCTGGAGATATGGGTGTTGTATGCTACTTGTAAATGAATCTCGAACAGGCGTGTAGTGTGATGCATGCTTCCATGCTTTATGTACATCCCTATGGTGTCAGTTGATGGTTCAGTATTTTACAGTTGGAGGACGTCTATTTTCTTGTTCTAATCAGTCATTTGGCCCATAAATGAACTAATCAGAATATGTTTAAGATAGGCACGAAGCTCAGAACCAATAAAAAAAGAATTGCGTTTGGAAAATAAATATTAACTTTAGCTACTTTGGGATTTGCATTCAATTTCGATTTGGCGATTTTCCGATGATTGTAGTTCATACGACTTTTATCTATTTTATACGTTAGTTGAGTTTTTACTAATTTAAATTTCTTGTGAATCTTTTATTTTACAAATTATCACATTACATTCAAAATAATTCTAGCAAAAAGTTAATTTAGAGTTGTCACTATAAAAATAAATTTTGAAAACTCCAACAAATTTGATAAAAGCATCAATCTGTAAAAAATTGTAAATAAAAAACATGTACAAAAATAATAGTAAAACATCCACCCAAATCCAATGATTTACATTAGGTCAAAACCCGGTTAGAGTAGTGTGAGTGCAGGAGTACCCATTGGTTGATTGATGGTTGTGATTTGAATGAATGGAAGGAAAATAAGGAGAGAGGTGAGTTTGGTGGGCAGAGGGTGTAAGCTGGTTTTCAATGTGTCATTACAGCAGAAGCGAACTAAAAAACTTACGACCAATATTCACAAGCGGAAACAGACAAAACAAAACCTCACCCACATTCTTCATTTTCTTTTTATACGCTAGAATCAAACATGAAAACTATTTTTGATGCCCTGCTTATTTCATCGTTCCTACTATCCTTCTTATTTCATATTTTGTGAATTCACTTTTGGAGTAAAGTTCCTTTGGTTTATCTCTCTTCATGCGGTATCCCTCTTTTCTCTGGCCGCTTTTCTATATTTCTTTCCCTTTATCATCCAACTTACACCCCTATTAATGCATATGCCAAAGCCTCTAACGCATTAATAGTAAGAGTCTGTCTATTCTATTCTCTTAATTTTCTTCCTCCACAGGCTCACACGCCTAAACCCCCCCATGGGCCGTTGCCTCTGCTACTCCACCAAGAACCACAATCTGATCCTCCCACTTCTGTTCACCAGCTCTAGTTGCACCACCATCGCTGAACAAAAGAAGATAAATATATAACTCAAGTTTGAAAACTTGGGGCATGTGGTTCTCCGTAGCCTCCTGATTCTTCGAGTTTCATCCTTTTGGTATAGGATTGTCAAGTAGTTGGTTTGGAGTAAGACTGCACCAGCCTTGTCACCGGTTCCAGAATTAACCCATCAACCATCCAGTTCAGTCAGGTCTGAGTCGTAGTATATTGTTTGTATAGACGATTGTTCATACCCCATCACAGAAATACTTTTTCGGTCATCATCACCATTCCACCAACAAAGGCACAATAACAGCTTATTTTAGTTATCAACTGCTGAGCAAAAATTCCTAATGTTTTGATTTCCAGTGCTCAAATTTGTCCTCCGAAATACTTTTCACTCTCCCAAGGAATTTTATTGAACTAAAAAGCCTATACAACATCTACTCCTAAACAAGTTACAAACTCTCAAAGTATATCAACTGATGTACTTGAGACACACACATGTTGATGCACATCTAGCTGTATACAGAAAGCATTAGAAAATGTGAGAAACTAACCGATTATTTGGAGGAAGAAGCATTAGCATGATCCTGGAGGAGGTCATCTGAGAATCCCAGAATATCTGGCATTGTGGCGCTCAAAGGTCCAGAAGCCATATGGACGTAGGGGAAAGCTCCACATTTCCTTAGTCTTTCCTGTACCAGTCTTTCAGTTCGTACAAATGCTCTTGAATCCCCTGTCTCTCTCCCTTGGATCCTCCATCAATTCTAGTATCAAATTCTCCCCAAACTCCATCATGAACCCCATTTGTAAAAATCACAAATAATAATTCAATTTAACCATAAAAAAAGAGGATCAACATGAAAAAAAGAAAAAAAAAGAGTAATCTAACAGAACATAACGAACTAAACAATGTAATAAATTAGATCGATAATAAAATCCTTGTTCGCTTTTCTTCTAGACTCAACTTTTTACTTTGAGGTTCTTATACTTAAATTCTAGGTGATATTAACATACATACATACTCCTTTACTAAAGACCCAAATCATCCAACAATTATGTTGTTAGAATAAATGAAATGGGCTTATCTTTTAGGCCCAATTAGAGTAGAGGTGGAACTGGGAATGCAGGTGTTGAAGTCACGGATTGATGCCCCTACCTGACATATGAAAAATTTGGGCATATCATATGTTACCGCCTTGAAATTAGATTTGTCGACACCACATAATAATAATTAGTGGATAAATTGGTCTTGTTGACTTTTTTCTCATTGACAAATTTAAGGCTGCCTGCCTGCCTGCTTGCCTGCTCCTATCAATCAGAGACATATATATAATTTTGCAATTCATAGGGAAGTAGTTGCCAAACACACTATCCAAATGAAAGAGAAAGGTAGAAGAGTAGCTGAATTATTTATGGTGAGACGTGAATGGGCATTAAATATTTGAAGAGGTTTTTCCAGCAGAGGTAATAAATGACCTAAGGTACAAAGGCGTCAACATTGGCCTAACCCCCACAAAACTGATTGAACAATACATGGCCCCATACTTTTTCATTTCTCAACCTAATTAATCTATATCTTAATTCCAAACGCTATATAAGAAAGGTAATCAACCTGCAGAATTCTGCAAGTTAGGCATTCGCCAGTCCAAAAAATTCACATCTCAAAGGAAATTTGCAAAAATCCTTAATGGTGGGTCCATTGCGTTAGGATGAAGCATCACTGATAATTGTATTTGAGGGGTAGGGGACAGATTAGTGATGAATTATTTGCCGTAAATGAAGAAAAACTCAAAGAGATGGGAAATAAGCATTGTTGCGCCCAGAATGGATGGATCACTCACTGTCCTTCACATTCTCAACCAAAAATTAGTTGCACCTCCAACCGACAAAACAAGGGGATGTGGGGGTTTAAATAGGTGTATGGGGTCGACCACAATGAGGGGCAGAGGGCTATATTTTGTTGTGTGACTACTAGGTTTGAATTTGTGGAGGTGATGTTGTTGTTGTAATAATGATAATAACAATTAATGTGCAGTGGATGCTTTTCCGTTGTTGGTTTCTTTAGGAGAATGGGGGGCATAAAGTAGGTCTGAGTCTGAGACAACTTCCACTCTTCCTTCCTTTACCCTCTTCCCAATCAATTCTTTTTTGTGCTTTGGTCAATCTCTTTACTACCTCACACATTTTGACTAACCCAAAAAAGGAACAGTAACTTGCCTGGGAATTACTTGCTACATACCTACCTCTAGCCTAGGATCCTCTCTGTCCCCCTCCATCCCCTCATCCAATTCCACTACTTTTTCACAAAATATTGTAGATTCAAATGAGCTTTCTTCTTTTCAGTCTTTACCCTAAAGTTAAGGCAGATTTCAAGCGAGGTGAAAGTGGATGTGGTTGCTTATAATTCTGAATGAATTTCACATTAATCCTCTCTTCACCTAATAATTTCCACTCCCCACTCCCAATTAATAATCAATCTGTCTCACTTTGTTTCCAAGAAAGAAATTCAATAACTCTACTCTGCCAAGGCAGACAGAGCTGACCCTCACCCACATTTCATGCTGTCTTTCAAAACATCAACAATCCCCTTATCATTTGGTCCCCCCTTTCCCTTCATTTACATTAATCAATAACAACTCACCATCATTATACATGTTTGTTTGTATGTATGTTCTTCCACCCCAATTCATTAAGCATTTCAAAATTAATATTTTGTATAATTTTGAGATATTGAAATTTTGATTTCTTACCCCTCTCTCTCTCTGGTTAAAGCCCCACTAAACTACCTTATATACTACTAGTACAGACAGACTACAGAGAGCGAGAGACAGTAAAAAGTTTTTTTTAAAAAAAAAAAAAAAAATCTCTCAGCTCGCATCACGTTTAACATTCCCTATACAAAAACTGACCATAACTAATACATTTTTAACTCACTTTTTCCCACTCCCACAAAATTTTGCCTCAAATCTTCCTCTTTTTTTCATTTCCACCCCTCAACTTCTCTCCCCCACTAGACTCCCGTGCCGTTACCGTCACATTCACAGTCCACCATCTCGCCGTTAACTTTCCTCCATTGCTTCTTCACCGTTGACATTACCGCCGCCGTTCAGGATATTGTTACCCTCATTTTCTCCATCCTCATCTGCCCACCTCTCCGCCGGTGTGCACTCCACCTTATGCCGGAGTTTCCAATCCAGCGCCTGACAAGCCCGCGAGCAATAATTCACCGCTCCACACACTGAACACCGACGAAATTCATGCCTCCTTGTCTCCGGCCTCCCGCATCCCGAATGAGAACATAATCGGAGCCCCGGACCCGGAATACCCCCGTTTCGACCCGAAAACCACTCTGATAAGAATCGGTTCGCGGGGTGAGCTTCCGGAGCAGGCACATTACAGCCGAAATCACTCAACAAAGGGCACCCGCCTCCCGCCGCGTGACGGTGGGTGTTACACGTCAGCCACGACCTGGGCACAACTGCCGATGGATTAGCGGCTAATACAATTGCCAGCTCACGCGCGTTGGCTTGGACTAAGAATCGGCGACCCTCGGCTATATTTTGCTTGACGCCGTAGCCGTCTTGCAGGCAGTGGCCGAGCTCACGAAGCGCATCGACGTGGCCGAGAAACGCGGCGCGTGCGCATAAGGCGACTCCGGCGCGGAGATCCTTGTCACTCTTAGTGCCGCCGCTGCCGTTGAACTGAATAACGGCGAGGGAGTAGAGCGCCGAAGCGTGTGAGCTAATCGCGGCCTTCGCCATTAAGGATGCCCCGCTTCCTCGGTTTTGCAAACAGTAGAATCGAATCTGTCCAGTAAATAATAGAAAATCTCAGTGATTAATTCTCAAGTTGTGTATTAAGCTTTGCATGTATGCCTACAATGCACACATGCATCGATTCTCATCTTTTGCTACCACAAGGAGCAACGATCAATATAACGGACGACATGAGAAAATTTCTAAAATTACTAACCATGCCGAGAGTGTAGCAGGCTTCCACATTTCCGGAATCGGCGCAGAGTTTCAGGAATCGGTGAGAGGACTCGGACCAGTTTTGGGCTTTGACCGCCAACATTTTCTGAGAGGCTCTTGATAAAACAAGAGAATGGAGGCCTAATCCGTTTAATCTTTTGCACCTGTTCACCCAGAATAAGCGAACAAACATTAGATTCAGATATGTATAAACCTGAAAAATGAAAATTTGAATCAATTTTTCCAAAAGATTACTCTTTTTTTTTTTTTCTGCATTAAAAGACAAAACAGATTAAAAAGTATCATCTTTCAGGGCATAAACCGATGGAACTAATAAATTAGCGAAAATAGTTGTCAATACAGTTCCCCTTAATGCGACAGTTTATGGGCTCAGTTTTCTTAAAAAAGCAGATTACCTTAATTTGAGTAAGAAAGAACTGTCAAAAATGAAATAAACAAGGGATTTACAAGATGTACAAACTTTTTCTCTCAGGAAAGAACATTTTATGGAAATTTCGTGAAATAAAATCTATTTCACAAAAAGAAGACGACCCAAAATAGGGGGGGGGGGAATTCCATACGTGATGAGGACATTGATGAAATCGGCAGGGCAGGCAGCGGTGGAGCTGAGCTTGCAGAGAATAGAGAGGAGAAGATCATCAGGCAAAGCGTCAAAGAAATCACATTCTCCGGCAACCACCGGGGAGGTTTTCAGCCTTTTCCGGCAGGCGAGGTTGTCTCCGGCGAGTTCCACTTTCCTTCTCTTCACCATTCCGATGTTGTCGTCCACACACCTATTCATCAGTTTAGGATAACACAGGCCTCTCCTGGTTCTCATATTACGTACTCTACAGTTGTTTGTGTGATTGTTCTTTTTTCTCTGCGCCCGTTTAACAGATAAATGAGAAAGGGGGGGCCTTATATATATATATATATATATACACACACACACACACATAGGGGGGAGAGAGAGAGAGTGAGGAGAAGGCAACAGCAACAGCGACATGAAGTGTAAAATAAAAAAAAAAAAAAAAGCAAAAGTTGGGGGGGTTAAGTGAAATTAGAAGAAGGGGTTACAGATCTGTGTGTATTTATTAGTTACCTAAATAAAGAAGGTGGTGAAACGGCGTTGACCAGATCCTCCACCTCCGCCTTTCTGTGTACTACTTGTCTCTCATCCCAATCAACAACCTTTCTGCTCGAAAGCTCAGGAAAATACAATAATAATAGTTTGAGAAGATGAAATAATAGTAAGGCGGTGAGTAGAGTAGAGTAGAGTAGGTCTTCCAAACTCTTCTTCTCATCCCATGCAATTCTATTACAGACACACACTTTAATGTGTTTAAATGCATATGCAGCAGAATTGCAACCAAACAACCTTTTATTCCATAAACCAAAGGTTTGTTTGAGAATCAGTTGTAAAAAACCAACTTCAGTTAATCAAGAATTGGGGTAGTTAGTTGATGTGAGGAGGACGCGTTGTGGTTGAGAGTGGGGAAATTGTGTTGAGTAAGTAACAAATTCAGGTAGCAAATTCTGGGCTTCTCTGAAAGGTCAAACCACTGATTCAGCACTAACACAGGTTCAGTTACTCAATGTTTGTTTTTACTTGCCATTTTTTCCACTTTTTTCGGATTCCTTTTCTGCCCTTCTCCATTGCTTCCACCACACCCCATCCACTCTAATACTAATACTAATACAACCATTTTTACATTCTTATCCCAAATCCAATTTTATTCTTTATAACTATATAATCTTACTTACTTTGTAATTCATTATTTTTTTTCAATTGTACGAAAAATATATTGCACTTGTCATATAAATCTTGATTATAATTTCATAATAAACTTAAACCCCCACCATCACCTTCACAGTCACACACCTCCCTCTTTTTTTATTTTTTGTAAACTAAATGTATATAACAAATATTATCTTTTTTAATTTGTGAATGAAAATATGTATCCATTTTGTATAATAAAAATAGTTATAAAGGAGAATAATGAATGAGCAGCAGTTTGTGGTTGAGGGGATTGAATGTGAATTTGATGAAGATGGATCATCAGAAACGATTCATTCATTCTTCAATAATTTGGTTTTGGTAGTGACATCACACACTCACACACATGCAATTAGTGGGAAAATGTTTAGTAAATTGGAATTGAGGATAGAGCAATAATTAAGACAATCTTTTATTTTGAATATGAATAAATACAATACTTTCAATTATTTGCGATTTCTGTAGAGACTGTTGATCAAGTTTTCGTATTAAACGCAAATGTATGAATTTATTGTGGAATTACATATTCTCTTCATCCCATATAAATGGACACTCACATTCTGAATCACCACAATTACATACACATTATTTAAAGTTTATATATATAAAAACAAAAATCAATTTTTGTAAGTCAGACTACTAACTCATCACATAATCATACTTTATACAATAAATTTTTAGAAAAATTTTGTATCATGATTACAGAGAATTAAATCTAGCTATATGTTTTTAAAATATCAACAAGTTCCAATATAATAATCTCTTTAAGTTAATATCAACTCTTATATATGTAGCATTAGAAACATATAACTTTCAAAATATTCTAAATTTTACCTTTAAAAGCTATGAGAATTTATAGTTTATATAGAAAAATAATTACACATTAAATACTTTTATAAAATACTACTCAACAACAGAAGACAATCTTTTCTTGTAAAAAGAAATATAAAGATAAAGATATTATTGTGTGAAAGTTGTTTGGTCGATTGTCAATTATATATATATATACCAAAATTTTTTTCCTTATAATATAAAGATTCAGAAGTTTTAATTTAGAATATAATTATTAAAAGCATCCACGAAAAGTTCCACTTGATTTTTGGTAAGCTGAATATAAGTTTGTGGTTGTGGTTGTGGTCGCCCATTAATCTATCCACCTTCCTCACATTTAATACCACAATATATTCATATAAACCATTCCCAAAAAATATACTTTTTCTATTTTATTTTTTTAAAGTCAAACCCACAAGAAAAGAGCTTTTGCTTTCATGTTATTTTGTTTTTTGGGGGGTTATAAATAATTAAAAATTTGAATACACAATTAATTATCTTAAGCCGTGTTTGTGGTGGGCATGAAAACATAACAATAATAAACGGCGTGAAGAAAAATAATCGCGGTGGCGTGAGATAGCTGAAAACGCCGGCTTGATGTCACGTCGCCGTTAAATTAACAATTCCGGTCACATCAAGGAGAGACGTGCTTCACTCTATAACATTATTTGCATGCCACTCACATTTACTTTGCCCGCCCCGGATTTTTTTTAAGCTCATCTACAAATACGCAGCTTTCATTCAATTTTCCAAACTGGTTGCGTGAATGATTTTAATTTAAACCCCGGTTATATATTTATTAAACATAGATTTGACTCAATCAACCACCACATATTATGTTCTTTTGTTTACTTAAAATATATTAATTGAATATATATATATATATATATAATATTTGAAATTTATAGAATAATTTTTCTCCATGTCTAAAAATATGATATATATATATAATCATTATTGATTTGCATAAAAATAGGTTAACCCAAATAGGTCCAAACAATCCAAAAAGAATAAAGAAATGAGAGGTGCGTAACATCCTAGGAGACCTACATCATGAGGAATGTATGCTGAAAAATTACTAGGCTCAACCCAAGAGGGAACACAGTTCGATCCAAGAAGGAGGCTTCGTACAAGGCCTACTGAACCTCAACCCCACCTTCTAAACCCAGCCTATAAAAAGCGAAGTGCGCCAAAATGCTGCAATCCTTTACCTCGAAAGGACTCCTTGAAGAAGTAGAAGTCCTCATTTGAAAGAAGTGCAGGTCAAGTTAAGGAGGAGATAAGACTGTGCCTTATCTCCAGATTTTTGCCTTCTTTTTCGGAAATGCAACGCATAAACAGAGTCACTACGAAAAGGGACCCTTCCTTATAAATACAGGCAGCATCCTCCCAACAGACAAACTTTCAAGCAGTTGGAAACTGCCTTGCTATTTCACATCAACTCTCTCAACTCGTGCTTTTGCCATATTTTATTCACGAAATCCTTATTTTTATTTTTATTTCTCATTTCAGTACCCCTCAACAGGGGCAATTTCAGTCCTCCAAAAAGCATACTTTCAGTCCTCCAGCGGGCATATCTTCTGCCCAACAATAAGGACACTTTCAGCCTGATGAGAGCGACACCTTCAATCCCTCTACGGGAACTCCCTCCATAATTTGAAAAATCACTCTCTATTCTTGCTTTAGCATTTAAATTGTACACTTAGCACAATTTCTATCACGAAATTGCTTACTCAATCACGATTTCTCCATACATTTCATTTCTTACGATTATTTTTCTTCTAAATTGAATACTAACTTGACCGTCGAAGTGTTAATACTTTTTTTGCAGGTCCCCTTTCAGGATTTGTATTCGTTTCGACCTAAGATTTGAGTATAGTGCATATTAATTGGACCTGTGCACTTTTTGAACACAACAGTTATTTATAAAAGTATTGTTCAGTATATACTTCGATATTGAGTTTTATATAAGTTTACATATTATATATAATAAGACTATCACTAAAATATGGCATATCTTTATATAATTCCAAACTTATAAAAATATTATAAAATTTATAAATTTTCGTGCAGGGCATGGGTTCATGCTAGATTCATTATACATTTTTTCAATGATAGGAAGATATATTAATTAATTTCCAAATTATGATTGAGGGAAATGATTAAATATTATATAACTATGTATATACAATGTAGGTATATATAGTTCTTGCGGGGGTCGACCTAATTACCTTATAATTATATAGGTCTTTTTGTTCCCTTTAATTTAATTTGTATGCTTAGATTAAACTTTATTAATGATTATGAGTTCCAAACAAAGCAATCTCAAACGTAAGTATAGGAAATAAATAAATAAAAAGTGATCAAGTTGAAATTAATTAATAAAATTGCTAAAACTAACAACTGCAAAATCCATGAATAAAGCTTGGTCTAATTAATACAATCTAAGTGTCCTAATTCTCCTAACATATATATATATATGTATATAATAATGAGAGGTAATTTTGGTTTTGGTGTGAATGAATGTAAGCTAGTCTCACATGCACCGGCATTGTCCCAACTAGACGAAAAACCGTTGAGAAACGTTTATCATCATCTGATTGTGCCGTTTCTTATTTGGTTAAATATGTTTTCGTGGCATTCATATTACTCACTATAAACAACATATGAAATTTAACAATGGTAGAGTTAAATATTTTTAGAAATTTAGGTATTGGTCTCATTTACACTAGATGAAATATAAACATGGATAAGTTGGGAAATGACATGGGTCTCAAGGACCACTCATGTCGTACCACCTGGGACCCATGTGTCCAAACCATGTTCAACTTCTTCTACAATGCATGAATAATAATAATTCAGTCGTAGCTAGGCCTATCAACTTATCATATCACTATTAATTAAAACACTTGTACATTTCTGTATTTAATATATTTTATGTTTATAAATCTATATATATACATATTATTATCATCGATTCATAAATTAATTATTTTAATGAATGAGGCCAATAAAATTCAAATTAAGAATTGAAGAAAACTAATAGAAAAAAAATGCACTTCAAATATGTACATGCCAATCTCAAGCTCTGAATTCTCTTATTCTAATTATTGACAAGTCCTTGTACAATGATTTGAAGGTACGTATATATACTTGTATATATTATACTGATCAGGACATGTAATTTATATATATATATATATAGGAGGTAGGTGTAAAAATCTCTACAACCATGCATATATATATATAATTGGCTAGAGATGCTTGATCCAACTCCAATATCTCTTTCATCCACAAAAACCAAAATATAAATCTCTCTTTCAAAAATATTTGTGATTTCGTAGTCAATTAGGAAACGTTTCAGATTATCAAAAATTGGAAAGCAAGTATATATATACCAAGTATTTTAACATTACTTAATAAAGTTTTAAAATGACATATAGTACGTAATTATGGTTGTAGTATGAATTGTAGGTACGTATGTATAGTGAAGCAATGAAGGATATATGTGGAGGTAGCAAGCTTAGCTTCTGAAATTAATTAAAAGGTATGAAGATAACTTTCCAGAATGGTCGGCAATAACAATTATTATATATGTACACAGCAACATGATGTTGATGGTGATTCTGACGACTTTTTGAGAAATTAAGATATATTAATGATGTTGACCACGTTTATGTATGTGGTGAATTATCGTATAACTTAGGCATCTTATTCTTGATTTGTTTTGGTAGTTGGTTCCTTTGCTTAAAAGGAGGGGAGTTGTACACTACTTATATACTTCTCCCTCCATTCATCCATATACATCTCTTTCACTCAATCAAAAACACACACATATAATTTGCATTCTGGTTTTGAAATTAAAAAAGGGGTTGTGTTTTTGGGACTAAAAGTCCGAAAATCATCATATTTTTTAAATTAAAAAGACGTGATTAAGTAGATTTACACAAGGTCATAATCCTGTTTATAAGCAGTAAAAGAAATTGATTAGAGGTAATTGCAAAATTACAGTAGTGATTAGATATTTAGGCGTGGTTAAGATGTTGGAAAGCAGGTTGGTGGGGTCACTGAATACGAGGGTAGTTCCCATTTGCGTGTACGTGCATGCATATGCATATGCATATTGTTGTTATGGAGGAAAGTATATATGGGGTTGCAAGCATTGGGTATTGGGTATTATTGGGTGATGTGATCTCTCTCACTTTACTACTGCAGATGGATCAAGTGAATGTCACACCTCCATTTCCATTCTCCTTAATACCTTGAACATGAGTATGTGCAGCAGGAAAGGAATAGAATAGAGAAGATCCTAAGCGCTAGTAGCTATTAATTGGTCCTGATGAACACTGTTGATCACACGCTTTTAAGACAAAATTCTGATTGATTTACTGAAAAACACATGTATCTACGACAACAGCATGCGAAATTGTTAGGTGGATTATGGGGTGCATGGGCGTGTAAGCAAGGTGAGTGAGGTTGCTTTATGCCTGCCTCTTCAGGGACAAATGTTAATTCGCCTTTACGTGTATGGTAAGTGAAGTTCCAACAAATTAACCCCGGCCCTATTTTGGTCCTTTCATTATATATATATATATATAATCATTTTCTTCTTTCGTTTCAAATTTGTGATGGCTCATGCATGCATGCATGGATGTCTAATATATATATAGATTTTTATAATTAATTAAGACAGCTAGGTTTGGATGATCATCAATTGTTGTAAGCAAGCAAGAGATAAGGTTGAAGATGAGGAGTTGGTGGAATACATATCTATCTCTAGTCTCTCTCTCTAAATATATATATATATATATATATATAGACACACACACAAGATGATGATGATGATGATCCTTTCACCTATTTATATGTGGACCGATACTTTCTAGCAAGTGGATATTAATTGTTACATGACTACGTACTTTTACTTGTTAAGGAAACACGAAAAGATATTTCAAATTCACTAATTAAATTAGTTATATAAAATAGGGAAAAAAATATAAGAATTTCCTTATGATATTGTAAATGAGCAAATTATCTCCTTATGAAAAAATAAATAGCAATTTACCTCTTATAATTTTTAAAATACAACAATTTATCTCTTTATGATTTTTAAAAATCAAGCAATTTAGCTCCCTGTATAAGGAGGTAAATTGCTTATTTTCAATATCACAAAGAGTAAATTGCTATTCACCTTATAAAATAGGAAGGAAAAGAAAAAGGCTGATTAGCTTTAGTTAGCACATTACTGAAAAAACTTGGAAATAAAAAAAAAAAAAAAAAAGTTGAAAAACTTGGATATAGATTTGAATGAAAGGAAAAAGGAGAAAAGGGGAAAAGAGTATTTCTTATTGAGAAAGAAAGCAATTGCAGCCAAACAATTATCATCATTTCTGGCAAAAGTTGTGGTACAGAATTACCCGAAAAGGCAATTTTTAAGATTAAGGTATGCAAGATATGTTTATCTTTTATAGAAATCTAAGGCTGTAACGTTATGATGATATATATTTCAGCATTTGAAGTTTCAGTAATTTTTTTATGTGTACGTACAACTACAAACATAATATTTTTAAATAATAATAATATGAATACATTAATTAATTAATTAGGATAACATAATAACAATTAATAAAAAAGTGGTGCATGGATTAGAGTTGGCGCCGTCTACCTATTTTTAATATCTAGTTGATACTTAATTTGTTTCTGCTATATCTTAATTAAAACCATAAGTATTATTGTGTTTTTTGCATTTTCTGTGGTTGGCAATAAACAGTACTGGTGCCCTTGACTTTAGGCCAAAATTACAAAGTAGATAATATATATGTGAATGTTTTGGTATTATATATGTAGGGAGGGAGGGAGGGAGGTAGGTTGCGTAAAATTCTGTCATTCTCATTCTCATTCTCATTCCAATTGAGTGGAGCAGTTAAAGCAATTATAATTAATAGTTAATCGGGATTTGTGAGGATTTAGCGTAACGAACCATAAATCACACTATATATGCACAAAAACACAAGTAGATGATTGTTGCTTAACGTTTTTAGGAACCCTAAACCTTCTTCTTCTTTGTTTTTTTAAAATCAGCTGGACCTGGGGAGTGATGCAGAATCCCAGTGAGTGGAACCAAATTCCTGCACCTGCCCCTAAACCTTTGAGTATTTCTCAAGCTATCTTAACATTCTCTTTTAATTTCTTCCTGAAGAGGGGTCGGGTGGACTCGTCTTTCTCTATCCATCATATTACTCAAACTCACCCACCTACTATTTCATGCTTAATATTTTCTTTTCCAAAACCTAAATTTTCCTTTTATAACAATTTATTTTCATCATTTATCTTTAACAATATTAAATTTATTTCTTTTATCTATCAATTTGTGATTCTTTTGTTCTTTTGATGATGGATGTTAATACTTCATCTTTATGATTTAAATATAATATAAATAAATATTTTTTCAATAAACCTAAACTCTTATACTATTTTAGACGAGTATTAGCTATGAGATATAAAATAAATAGAAATATTGACTAAATTTGATCTTGAAAAGTTATGTACGGGTAAAATTATCTAAACTTAAGTCAAATTACTAAAATAAACAATTTGAAAGTTATCAAACTAAAATTAAAATATATAAATTTAAACGACTAAAATGAATAACAAACAAACTTAAAGAACTAAACAAATAATTTTTTCTATTTGTTTTACACTGCTAAAGATAAACGTACCAATCCCTCTTGTAAAACTATTATGGCCCAAACCAAATGGTTGGGCCTTACTCAATGGACGGCCGAATCTACTTAGGCCCAGAGACCCGCTATCCACCAACCCGGCATTGAAAGGTTCAACCCGGTTGCCTTATACTTAATCCACCTCTTCACTTCTAAACCCTAATTTCCCTTTCACCTTCTCTCTTCCATTTGCTCTTCTCCTCTCGTCTTCAAACGACTCTTTGGGTTCTTTCCCAGCCCTTTGTCTTCTGTGCTTCTTACCTTCTCCAGAAAATGGCCGTTAATGAACCCTCCTTGGCTAGCCTCTTTAAATGGCTGGTTCTTGTCGGTTTATGGTTAACAAAATAACAAGTAAGTATTCTGTCTTCTTCTTCCCTTCTCTGAAACTCGAAAGCCTTTGTGGCAAACCCTAAAAGCCTCTGTGGCATTTCCTTTGTGGTAACCCTCAAAGCCTTCTGTGGCATTTTTTTGGTGGATTTCTGAGGAACCTTTGTGGTTCGAAAGCCTCTGTGGCTTTTGTGTGATTTGTGCAACCTTGAGTAAGATTATGGCCTTGGGTCTTAGGCCTCTGAGCCGATAACTGCAAGTGTTTTATGTTCCCCTTTATACCCTTATGTTACATTTCCCCAATTTAGTTATTGTAAGTTTATTTCTGTTATATAGGGCCATTGTAATTGGTTATAGAAAGGTTTGTAATAATTTTTAAAGTTTATGTAATTTCTTGTATTGTAATGCTGCCGGAGATCGATCCACTCCTCACACCTGTTGTTAATTAATGAAATTCAGCACTTTGTTCTCAGAATTTAAACTACTTGTATTAATTAGTTAAATCTGTTTATCTTTTTATTATTACAAAATTAAGAAAGACACACATTCGGAAGGGTGGAGGGAGAAAAGATTAAGAAATAATGAATGTGTACATCAGCAAAACCGGGATCCAATTACAGATGAATAATTGGACAGGTGAAAAAGTGTGACAACAATTTATAATATATATATTATGTTGGTGAACAACAGTTGCATTAAGCATAATTAATGTATAATTAGAGAAATAATATGTACGTAGATGGTTATTAACAGCAGGTCAGATGTCGTTGTTAAGAATAAGAGCTCTTTCTTATCGACATGAAAATTAAAATAAGGGTAGCTGTTCAACAAAGATTAATATGCGACGTTCAATGTGAACAGTAGTGTAGTGATTTAGGAAAGATGGATGTAATTAATTAGTTTTGAGGTGCAGGTGATTGATGCAAGAAATTAAATTTTAATAGAATTAATTAGGGGCGTCCAAAAGAGCGACATGCTCAAAGTTGGTCGATTAGGTGGTTCTTATTTCTCGCATGAATTCAATTAAGACAAACATTGTGATGTTAGGCCGGCCGGCCGGTATCTAATTGTGAAGCCGAGTGATTTCTATTACACAATTTCAACATTTCTTGTGATGCACTCATCAACAAATTAATACTAGCTAGTTATTAATTAATATTGCCGGTTCCTTAATAATTCTTGTCAAATTTGAATTTCTTTTCACAATTTGTCTTAAAAATTGAGGGGGATTGATGTTGATGCCTCAAAATTTAGTACAAGCACTCCAGAATTTATTTTATGAGCAGAATACAGTTGAATTTGGAAAGTAAATAGTATGTATGTATATATATAGTGTCTTTAATTTGAGAGTGTAGATGTGTAAGGATGGCAGTGGGTAGCTAGTATGTGAAAAAACACATAAGCAGTAATATTATAATTATTAGGTGCTGCTGAGATAAACACAAGCAGATAAACAAAATGATTGTTTCAGTTGGGGCCAACAATTTTTTGCCAAATTACAAACCTAAGTAATTTTAATACATATGCTACGTATTGCACTATATACCTACATACATACATATCTTTAATTGTATCTAGTAATTTCAGAAAAGCAATCGATTGTGTTTTGGGCATTCTCTTCCAATCCATAGACATGAATTATTATGTCAAAAGACTGCGCCCCTTGCCTTGTTGACCCAGCAACCAGGGTCTGGTCAGGGACGACATTCACTTTATTCTTTCTCTTGTCCGTAACCATCGACTTTTTGATTGCTACCTTAATTTCAGGTGGAGCACATGAGTACGTAGGATTGTATATATGACCAAACACATGCCTGGTTCGAAAAAGTAAAGCAGGGAATGAATCTTGGGTTGGCTCTCTAGTCTCTAGCATAATCATATATATAGGGTAACACCTCAACCCTCCATCATTCATCTAACATCATCTGCCTAACTGCTCAAACGGATCTCAACTACAAGTTCATATATTATTAATGTTTGGTTGGTCTCAAACCATTTCATTTATTACTACTCTCGTCTCCAACCCTACTCTATTCCATTAGACCCACTTAATATCCATATGTCTCTACACCCAATCAAAAATCATGAATTTCCAGCCATATTGTCACCCCTGCTATGCTCTAACGAAATTAAACCACCTGCTCCACAACACGACAAGCATTTCAAATGGACTTGGCCTCACATACTCCAACCACAACATAATTTGGGCCAGGCCCAACCTAAGCACCAAAAGTTTAAGTTACAAAAATATGTACAGGGCCCAACACTCACCCTTTCATTTCTCAGTTTCTCTCAATACTTGGAATTTGAACATGTTCAACTAATTTGAATGATTACTTAGCTTTCTGTCTTTTGTGTATTTAATTTGTGTATAGAAACATGGGATCATGAAACATTCGGTAGATCAAGCCGACAATCGAAAATTTTATTTGGACTAGTAACATAAGAACTCATATCTAGGTCTAGGCCCCATTCAACCAAAAGAGAATAATTAATTTGTTGGGCTTATATAGCTTTTTTACTTGTGTTGGGCCCAAATTATACTAGAGTTGCCCAACTGTTTGATACCCGCAATCCTTATGGCATCATACACCATCCCGCATCCTAGCAAAATTCACTGTTGGGATTGGTAACCGGCGGAATCTCAAAATGCCATAGCCTTCCCTCAGCCTTCACCAAATTCCTCTTACACAAGAACATTTCTGCATACGTCTTCTCCACCTTGCGGTCCACGTCGTGCAAGAACACGTGCGTCACACCCGAACCTTTCCGGTTCCTCGCCATAACCGCTGCTGAATATATGGCGGCCATCCTTCCCGGCGCCTCCGGGAAGTACCCGCGCGGAGCATCGATCATTATCAAATCCCATTCTGTATCATACACCTTATCCGATAGCATGTTTAGTGCTAACCTGCACCACCAGCGCTAATATATTAATAATCACGATTGACTACTCCGAGCTAGCTGTATTATTGTATTACAGTATTATTTGGTTTGTTGAATGCAGTTAATAAGTTGAACTTGCTGAAAAAATTTACATACAATCACATTTAATATAGTAATTAATATATAGTTTCTTACCAAAATTTGTTATGTAATAAGAATTTTCGCGTACTAGCTAGAGTAGTATTTTATGGTGATTTTTGTTTTATTAGAAAAGCGGCAGTCGAAATTGCGATTCTCTTCTCTTGTATAAAGACATACTATACAAATAATAATAATAGAGGAATTAGTAAAGATAGATAGACACACCTGCATTTACTATTGCCACGGAGGAAGGAGTTGGTCGGCGAACAGAGGGGTTCAGTTCGGTAGTGTTGGAGCAGTTCGTCAGCCTCTGAGAGTTGAGTTCTATATGCCACCGTTTCGGCTTCAAGGGCAGGGGCGTCTTTTAGCACCGCCTGGTACCACTTGGGATCCTCTTCCAGGAATAACGTCCTGCCACGTGGATTGAGTGCCGCCCACATTAGGGAATCATGCCCCAGCCCGAACACCAGGAAATTGCATGGCGCAGTGGCTTTGAGAACGTCGAATGAGACCGTGACCTCGCCCAACGATTGCTGCGGCACCACCTGTGATGTCGCATAGTGCCGAATAGCTTCCATCTGGATCGTCGTCCCTTCTTCAACAGAACCCGCCCTACCCAATCCCCCACCGCCGATGCAGAAGAGAGGGTTAGAATTTGGAGTTCTGAGGAAGGAAGCAATGAGAAACGCTCCGCCGAACAAACACACCACCAGGAGGCCCAGACGCCATGGATTCTCTGAGTTGAAGTTTTTGCGTAGCATTTTTCTCCACTAAATAATTAATGTAATGATATTATTATATGTCCTTCTCGGACGAGGAAAATTGTTTGTATAGAATCGATCTGTACTGTGTGTTCAGTAAGTGATGATGATAAAAAAAGAAAAAAAACACAAGGAAGTGGTAAAGAGGTGGATAAATTAAAAGCATATGTAATTACACTTGTGTCGATTCTGTCTCAGATTTGTTGTCTGTGTCTTCTTGTTTTGCGGTTTGTTGTGGTTGACAATGGGTACCATTATCCGCCACTGAAAATTGATTGGCAGTCTGTACTGTACCCCTAAAATAGTGGAATTCGTGTTCGTACGTAGATTGATATATATACATATAGTATGTAGGTAGGTAATAATTTTGTTTATTCTTTATCCTTAACTTAATTGGGTTAAGAATTTTGTTAATGGTATTTCTATATATTGTAATTATTTGTAAGATATGAACTTCACTTTTTTCATGTACTCGTCCTTCAGTCTTTATTTATTTTATTTTCATATTAAACCTAGAAAATAAATTTCTTTAAAATCAGGGCTTGGGATATACATTTCCTCTTTAATTTTTTTGTGCACATACATCGAATATGTCACATACAAGTAGAGTGAGAACATTATTGTGACATCTTATTTAATTTTTAAATCTTAAATTAACTAATAGAATGATGAAGCAATAAAGTAGTTTTAATTTTAGAAGAGGGTTTTAATTTAGTGAAGAAAATCCTCTCACAAGAGTTGGATTAATATAAATAAAAATGAGTAGGGAGGGGCATGAGTATGACTCTGATTGAAAGCCCAAAGTGTTCCTCAGCCCATATCTACGAGCGGAGCACAATAAAGGGAGAGTGTAGTAATGGGCCCCCAATATTATAGCCTGCGTATTTACCATCCACACTCCCCACTGTTGACTGTTTGACTTTTTTGCTAGCGATATATATATAAAGGGAAAGCCTTTTGTTCAATCGCCAAACTCTCGTCTTCCATTCCACCCTCCCGCCCCCGCATTTTGCCCTACTGTTAAATCTCTCGCCTCTGGCCAAACTCTTGGAGCGGTGCAAAAGGAGTTTTTCATTCGTTTGCCATGTCTCAGGTAATTTTTTCATTAGTCGCATGTTCCATTTATTACTTTTGCTTCGGTTTTTCCCTAATTTTTATCCGAGTTCAATTTTACTATGTTGTTCAGTCGCGAGACTCCGAATTGTTGCTAGTCACCTCTGCAAGTTTCTGAAATGATCGGGAGTTCTGTAGTCCCTTTTTCAAACAAAACTGCTATGTATCCCCCCCCCCCTAATTGTGTTGATTAAGAGACAAGTTAGATCTATGCGCTGAAATTGTTATATATTTCAGGTTGATAACAGAAACTCTTCAGCAGCTAAACGTGCACGAACGGATGGTATGCTAGTAACCACTATTGAAATACCTAGTTTTGGTTCTTATGAATTGTGTAAATTCTGTTTGTGTGCTAAATATGCAATGAAAAAGTTGGAATATGGTATTTACAGTTTTGTTCTTATAGTGAATAATTGCATAAATATGGTTGGGTAACATTGTCCCCGGCACCAGGATTCCTGTGATAGTACTTGGTATGTGGGCCTAATGAGGCACACAATGACATCAATTGTGCATTTATTAAGATTGTTCTTAATTCTATTCAGTATAATCCATTCAATGTGGAGGATACAAACAGTTTAGTACACATGTCTAAGATGTACTATTTTTGCAACGGTTACTGGGCATCTGAAAGATGTCAAGTCTTCTCATGTAAGGAGCAAGAGACTGTGGGGTGCTGCACATGCGGTTAACTTATCTGCATGACAGAAGATTTGCACATTTAAAAGATGTTGGGTATTAGTATGTTCCCATTGCATTCTGTGCAGGTGAAATTGACTTTGTTCCTAATGTGTTCCTAACATATCTGACACGTCATAAATATTCATAAATGCTTGGTATCACTATATTATTGAATTTGAATACTTCAAAGTTTAAGTTTTCTTCGCAAAATAGTTGCTGATGGTCATAATGTAGTTAATTTACACCTTATGTGTCAAATAGTCTACGTACAATGGAATAGGTTGTGTGCCTCTGAGATTGTACTCTCAAATAGTGACAGCTTACTGCATAGGAGTTATTTATAGCTTTTGAATGAAACTTGTGATGTTCTAGATGAAATTGTTGTGTACTCGTTGAAATTTTTTAATACCATATGAGTGCCAAACATGTATTTGCATATCCCTAAATGTATTCAGGCAGCAATATAATACTTTCCTATGATGTGATAATGCTCCTGCATGACGGTTCCGCTGGAATTGTTATCTTGTCATACTATGTGTACTTCATCTTGATATTCTTTTTGCATGTCTGCTTATAAACACTTGGTCATTTGTGTCACATGTCAAAGAGACAAATTGGGTAACCCCTTAATGCATCTTTTGTGTGTGTGTGTGTGTGAACCTCAATTGCACATATCCTACATCGATAATCAATAGCTTGATACCATCTTCAGATGTATCAGGGCAGCAATCAATTTGAACAATTTATTATCTTGCTGGATTGTTATCATTCTGTCAGATTGTTATCCATTCCTGAACTATAGCCTTGTTTTTGGTATTTATTTAAGCTTGTGGATTTGTAGGTGGCCGCAGGGAAGATGACTGGACGTGCCCTAGCTGTGGCAATGTGAATTTCTCGTTTAGGACAACTTGTAACATGCGTAACTGCACTCAACCTAGGCCAGCTGACCACAATTCAGTAAGAATCTGGCATACTCAAAAGTCAAAACTGAAAATTAGGTTTTGCTGTTTTTTCTGGATGTGGATATAATTTTCATATATACTACCTCCTTTTCTTTTGCCTTTACCAAAATAAGAAAACCACATAAAAATTAAGTGCTTAAATTACCAAAAGTTTGGTTGTATATATTTATACTCATATCTTGCTTGTCAGGATACTAGTGTCATACATCAAATGGAGGCCATGGACAAATTAACTTCCTTAAATCTCTATCTAGCCTTCTATAGTTGACCTATTTTTTTATGTTTTTAGCAAATTATTATTATTTTTGTTTCAGTATGCCTTTATTTTCAGATGTCTTAATCAGCATGTTAAACTTATGTAGTATTTGACAATCTACTAACAAAAGTCACCTATATTTCAGAAGTCTGTTCTAAAGCCAGTGCAAGCACCTCAGGGCTACTTATCTGCAGCTCCCTATGTAGGATCTGGTGCACAGTCCTCCATGTATATGGGCGTGCCGCCTTATGGCTCTTCTGTGTTAAATGGGACATCTATGCCTCCATATGATGTTCCATTTTCTGGCGGCTCAGCATATCATTACAACTATGGAAGTCGTTTTTCTGGAGGCAGCCCATATCGACCCTTGCATTTATCAGGACCCCCTCCTTACACAGGTGGACCAATTATGCGAAATGGTATATTCTCTATCTTGATATTTATTTGGTCATTTGTTACCAATTATAATATCAACATCAGTACTTTCTTATCATGTCTGCTGCCAATTGTTGCGATACAACTTACTGATGTGGTATATTCTCGTATAGCATCTTCAAGTACAGTTGTTTGTTGTTGGTTCATATCCCGTATTTTTTCCACCTTTCAGGTGGGATGTATGGTGTGCCACCAATGATGGATCAATATGGCCTGGGTTTCCCTATGAGCCCTGCCATGGTAAGTTTGCATTGTGAAATATCTTTTGTCTATTTAATAGGAGTAGTAAAATTTATTTTGCTACATGATTTTTGTCATTAATGTTATTTTGCTACATGAGTTTTGTCATTAATGTTATTTTGCTACATGAGTTTTGTCATTAATGTTATTTTGGTACATGAGTAATTACTAATGACTCAATTAGTACTCGAGTTTCGCCCACCAATATCACTTTGGTACACAAGTAAGTACTAATGACTTAATTAGTACCTGAGTTTCACCATAAATGTCGTACCCAATTCATATATTTTCTGTATGTTTTTATATAATGGCCATTCTATCCTTAGATATTAAAATGAAAAATAATAAATTCACAAAGAATAATTTGCATCTCTATCAATGTATCTTGTTTTTATTTGAACCAATTGACTTTCATTTTCATATTTGGTTATCAAAATTATTATTTTTATTTTGATACTTTCTACTATCATTATCTCTCAATATATATAGAAAAACCGATTATTAAATAACTTATATTAATAGTGCCAAAGAATCAAAATTTTCATCGTCAAAGATAACTTTTTCCATTTAATAGAGATATCTAAATTTGATAGTGAAACTCAGATATAGACTCAGAAGTTTCTATTTTTGATTATAAATTTTCAAAATTTAGAATGCAAATCCAACCTCTCTATGGTTGCGATCCATTTTGTATTTTACTTCAAGATAATTAATTACTAAGTAATGAGTTTTCTTATAAATATTGATAAATAAAGTGAGTAGAAAAAAATAAATTAATGAAATATTATTATTTAGTATAATACTCAAATATAGAAAATCAAAGTCAGAAAATATTTTGATTACATTTTATTCATTTTTTTAGTATATTTATTATTTTTATTTATTATCTAAGAGTAAAATGGTCATTATATACAATGATAAATAGAAAAAATAAATAAAAAGCATCAATTGTGTACCAAATATTAATGGTAAAACTCGAGTACTAATTGTCATTTGTAATTACTCAGGTACCAAAGTTATATTAATTACAAAACTCCGATGTCAATATGAATTTACTCTTAATAAAACTCATGAAAGGTTTAAGATGCATCATCTTTGTCTTGCTTGTGTCTGAGACTTCAGTGCACACATAGATGTCTTCTAATAATAGTTATGTGGTCTACTAATTCTAATATATGGTAGATGTTTGAGGTGCTTGTCCTGGGTTAATAACCTGTATCCTCAGAAAAAAGTAATGCATTATCGTTCCTCATTATAAAGAATACATATCTTCAACCAACCTGGGAATGAACTTATGTAGTTATATTTGTTATTCTATGCTTGAGTGTCTTATGATTTTAACCTCCTACAGGGGCCAGGACCTGGTTTTTTCCCAGAGGGTAAATCTCAGAACAAATCTGGTGGTATGTGATGCCCATTGTCATTTCTGAACTGAACCGTGATTGTGTACAAATTACCAGTTGCTATTATGTTTTGTCAGATGGAGCTCGTGACAATGACTGGGCATGTCCCAAATGCGGCAATCTGAATTTTTCCTTCAGAACAGTTTGCAACATGAGGAAGTGCAATACAGCTAAGCCTGGATCTCAGGTTGAATTCCTATCTTTTGTTGTTCCACATAAATCTGTCAATGGTGTCATCTAATGAAGTTATTGGGATCTGCTGCTGCCGAATGCATTGTCTTCAATTGGTAGTTCAGGATTGAATATGTATTGATGTTATGCAAGTTTACCTGATCTAAGACTCTTTTGTTTCCAATGTATGTTCTGAAATTCTATTATGTTTAATGCAGGGTGGCAAATCAGGCAAGAATCCAAGTAAGTATTATTTCACAAATATAGTTTTCCATCATACCAGAGATAAAGAATGAAATTTCTTTCTTAATTACACAGTGTACTCATAATGTTGTGATTTAGGACCAGACATGCCAGAAGGAAGCTGGAAGTGTGAGAAATGCAACAACATCAACTATCCTTTTAGGACCAAGTGTAACAGACAAAATTGTGGGGCTGATAAACCTTCTGAGCCAAAGAAGTCTCCTCCAGAAGCAGCTGACACAAAAGATCAGGTCTGTAGTACAATGTGTTTACTTTGTATGGCTCTTTTCTTAAGACAGTTTGTTTCTTCTGCTCCACATATCTGTAAGAAACCAAATTCAATATACTCTCAAAGTTTCAATTTAAGAAATTACTTTTCATTTACTATTCTTTCTTTCGATTCTTGAAGTGCCTGTTTGTCAGTCTTCTACTTATTTTTGTTTGCGTCTTTAAATGTATTGATGAGAGTTGTCTACTGTTCCAGTGAGTACTAGGCATGTTTGAGAAGGTCCAGAGTTGTCGTCCAACATTGCTCAGTGTGGGTGTCTGAAAGTCAGTCATGTCATCTCCCTGTTGCTGCAGTTATCGAGTTATTCTGCCTTCTTACAATTCGTGTCGAGTTGTTGTACTAACTCTCCTGGTATCTTGTGGTCTTTATCCTTACAAATTATGTGCCAGATTACTCTGGCTAGATTATGAATCTGGTTGCTTTTGTCTAGGAATCTGTACTTTTGGTATCTCATATTTTAGTGGTATGACGTACATTTCTAGCTATATTTTTTGGTCTTCAATTATCTCTCTGCTCTTGAAGAGCCGCCTTCTAGAAATCGGTCTACAAGGTCCTAATACTTTAAGAGACCTCATTGCCAGGCTAAAAGGTGTCTGTCCATTTTTAGCGTTGCAATAGCTTTGGAAATTGTTTTGTGAACTTTCATGGTGGCTGCAGCCAATTTACAGAATTGTATGGTATAGAAGGCTGAAGGCCTACAGATAGGATGGTATCAGTGACAGTTTGGTTGTGCTTCGTAAGTCTTCATTTTGAAATTATATTGCTTCTCTGAGATCATCCTCAAAGGTATGTGCGTCGAGATGGTAGAGTCTTTGTTGCTTTTTCTTTCTCCATGTTATGGTGAAAAGGTGCAATATCTTAGATGCCGAGTCCTAACACAAGAACCTAGTGGTAACAGCAACATTTAGTTAAGCATTTGAAGTTTGTGTTAACTGAATCCTTAACTCGAGCATCATTTCATTGGAGCTCCAGGTCTTGCAACTTGATAATTATGTGAATTGATGCATAGATCACCTGCTACATCTTTTGATTTAAGATCACTGATGATGAAGCGATCTAAGTGTCATTGTGTATGGAGTATGTGGAAGTAGATTAGAAAGGTTGCTTTGTTTGATATGCTCTTCTTGGTGGCTTCAATTTGTAACTCTTCTTGATGATACCCTTTCACATTTATGGTTCTGGTAATGTTTGAGTACCAGAAAATCAAAGTTTCTTGGTTATGGTCTCTTCTATTTGGGCGACATGTCCATTGTTGCAAAGATTAGTTCTGAAGCCTTCTTGGAAAATTCTAGAGGAAGTGCCATTTTGCATATGTCTCAATGTGCATACTTTAATAGTTAGTAATTTATATTTGGTTAGCTTCCAAATTTGTTTGTTTATCCATTTAAAGTCTGGTCTTTGTCAAGATGTCATTTCTGGAATTATCCATTGGTTCAAGTAATGTTACTGTTCTGGTCTTTCATACTAAAAGCAATACCGTACAATAAAATCTAATGTATAATTATGTTAAAATGTATAGTGGTACAAGTATTAATATGACGAGCAATTACTGATCGTATCAAAATAGTTAAGACTCTGAATCTGCTAGCTACATGGTTTATACTCTGTAATTTTAGTAGGTTCGTTCTCTGTAGCAACTAGCAAGACATGAAGCTGGGTCGGGTATCTTCACTTTGGTATTTTCTCGAGTTGGAATCAAAGATAAATGTAAAAAGTAATTATGTGAGCGATATAGCTTCTACCTCTTGCTGTTTTCAACAGGGTAGGCCACATGTTATAGTGGGCACAATTAATTCCGTCTTGGCTGTATTGGGGTCACGTTCGGCTGTCAAAAAACTGGCACAGGTTGAAGGTGTGGCCCAAAATGAGCTGTGTAGGAGGTTTATAATGATGATGTAAGTCGTGCACCAACAGCTGCTATGGGCCACTTACCCTGCCTCAGTTTTCCCAGGTCGTATGAAAGCTACCAACATAAGTAACAAAAAGTGTCGACAACTGCCAAGACATGATTGTGTTGGACACCATACAGGAACATGCCGCTCAGATGCAAGTTTTTGGCAATGTTTATTATATATCTAAATGGTACGAGATGTGACTGGAAAATGCATCAAATATAAGTGCACTCTTCTTGAAATTTTGTGAAATGCCGGATCTCCACTTGCGGTTTTTGCTTAATGAGTTGACCTGCTTGTGGTTTTATCCAAATCGCTATCTTTTAACAGTTCTGAGCATGGGTATGGAAGAGGGTTCAGGGGTAGGCATAGAGCGCTCATCAAGTAACGTCCCGCATTTTCCACTCATCAACCCTTGTCTAACAAAGGAATCAAGTCAAGTCAATTGCTTATTGCAACTGGGTGCAGAGATTTTAAGTGCGCCAACCTGCCCCATGACTGTTATCCTCACGTGTTTCTATTACCCCCAGATGACTTCGTATGATGAGGAAATTCCGAGTCCCCACCAGTGACTTTTTCGTGCACGTATGATGAAATTGTTGAATCATATATTGACTGGAAGCAGCCAAGTGGATAGCATTTAATGGCTCCGTTTCAAGATACAAAGTATCTTAACTCTTAGCGCTGCGAGAATGCACGACGCGCATTGTATCAGCCAATCGAGGTATAATGATACGTTGAGGTCTTCATGTACATACATTGATTAATTATTTAAAACAAGTAAAAGATAATATCTCATCGATAGCATCCTTTTCAGGGAGTTCAATAATAAATGACCAACTATGATCTGAAAACAAAGATGCTCGCTACCAAATTGTTTGATTTGCTTGCATGCCAAAAAAAGCATGTCATGGCTTTATTAGCACCAAAAGAAACCAACGGTTAATAGGCAACTGCATGACCAAAAGAAACCTTCCGCAATGAGTCATCATCTACAGCTTTTGAAGTTTAAACACTAAACAACCGTTCGAATGTGTACGAGATCTATGACATTGTTCGAGAAAATAGATAGTTACTAACCTTAAGACATGATGCGGCCATGGACACAAACAGAATGGTCAATTTAGCATATTAGAATAGAAGTCGGCATCATAGGGTGTTTTAAAAAGCTGAATTTCCTGGAAGTTACTGTTTGTGGCCAATGATTGAACGCGGGAATAGGTTGAATGCTGTCCGCTCAGCCAGAATTCAGAGGAAGAGAGGGGAACACCTTCTGGGATCATATGAATCATAGGCTGATTAATGCTGGAGCCATTTTCATGCATTGGTTGGTGTAATGGGATGGATACTGGTTCACATGAATCCCAGGAATTGCTTGACAGAAGAGAGAGAGCACGTCGATACTCCGGTGCTGCATCTAGGGAGGAGATTAGGGATCCCTTGGAACCTAGAAAGCATATGAGAGATATTATAATGTCATTGAGTTCCACTGTAAGTGAAAGTAGCATAAATCTATCACAGTAGTCATATTTTCATTTAGGAAACAATGAAATATGAATCTGCGATATAAGTTTCAATTGAATAACTTGAAATCAAGTCCAGCTACATGAGTGCTCTTACTCCATAATGCTCTATCATCGGCTTATATAAATTTGCATCTTGAAGGCCACAAATAATTATGTAATCTTGTTCCATGAGATTATAGTTCATACCCTGTTCCTAAGTTAATTATTAAGATTATTTACATAAACTTCCCTTACCCACAGGCGTATAACAATCTCATAGATGATGAGCAAGGAGAATGGTGAAGACCATTAAGCCAAGACAGATTGTCGGCAACAAATCTACTGGCCATAGTCATCCTAATAGTAGCAATTTAAATTGTTACTGATGCTAAAATATTCATGATAACATTTAAGTATAACTTCTAAGCCACATTCATAACGCAAATAATTTACAATAAATTGTCCTTGAATAAAATATAAATGCGACCTTAAAGAAACTTTTTAATTAGTGAGCCTTTCTTCTACAGAGTGTGTGTAGTAACCCAGCAAATGCACTCCCACTGAACATGATATATGCAGCATGCGATGTACTATTGTGGTTGACCACTCAAGAAAAAGTTTGAGCTTTTTTCTTTTTGACTATCTTATCCACACAATTTTCAGCAAGTAATGTGCTCAAGTAGAACTAAATGGTTTATCATTGTATTAGAATGAATCCCAGAAGGAGAATATTGTTGGGAAATAAGACTAACCATAAGATAGCCTCTGAAATAGGAAAACTAACCTGGATTTGGAACCTCAGATGTGGGATTCTTGGATGCCAAGAGCCCATTGCCTGCAATCTGCATATTGATAACATGTGGCAGTTTTATTCCTGGCATATGCAACTGTTGGTCAGTACCTCCATCTCCATTAGATTTCGAAGGAAACCCTTTTGTAAGTGTGAATTTGGAGTTGCATGGGTTATCCCATGAAGAATTTGCAGGAGTTCTAGAATGAACAAGTGGAGAACTGTTCAACAGAAAACTCATCTGCTGGGTTCCACCTGTGCGGGTAACAAGAAATTTGACATGTATTATCAGTGGATCAAGCCAAGAATAAATGTTCGACAGATAAAATGCAAACATCCCGAGTTCTGAAACCATGTTCAACTTTTCACATGCTTATTTTCCATTTTATTTTGGATCTTCAAGATTGTTGGTAGTGTTCAATTTGGGATAGGAAATCAGGGGTAGTGCACAAAAGGCACAACATATGACGGCACAAAAGCAGTTTAGCTGAAAATAACAACTTGTTCTGTTGGACAATTGTGTTTCAAGACTTCCATAATTATCTTATGTTGGTTGCCCGTAAAGTTCTCAGGTCTTATCTTCCTCAATTGAGCATTATGCCTTCAGAACGCAATGTAAGAATCTAAATCATAAATTGTTTCTTGTGGAATCAGTCAAACTCCATTTTCATCGAACTGAAAATTTCTGGGAAAGGGACAACAGAGAAATTCTCGTAAGGTTCAGTAGTCATCTAATTTTTTGCATGTCAAGTCTAATTAGTGGTTATAGGAAAACAAAAGTTACTTACCCAGTATTTTACATGTATTTTCTCCCCTTTGGGTGGAAAGATATGAATACAAGGTTGTGCAAGGAAGCTAGTCAACCAAGATAGATTACAAAAAGTAACAAGCATGCTTCACATCCGTGATCTGTGACTATTCTAATTCTGATAATGGGAAATCCAGCAAGGTGCAAGCTGAAAACAGGAATAGATAAAAAGTAGGCGGAAGTAGATAATGTACCATAGAATGGCGATGGGAGCCTAGTTGAACTAAGCTGTATAGTTTCTTGCTGTGGCTTGCGGCGACGTGCGTTATGATCACAAAGTCTTCTTCGACAACTGCGTTTTTTTTCATCAAATTCCGACAAACCATGGAACCTTCACAAAGAAACAGAAGCATTCGTTCAAAATTTTCACACTAGCCACAAGGTATTTCCATGAAATGGAACAGGGCGCGGTCATAAGGATGTCATACTGGAAGTTATATGTGGACAGAGATATCTGTAATCAGAGTACAAATATGGATTCTCTGGTAGAAAGTTACCTGCTACACTGTTGGCAAAATCGACGTTCAAGGCCTCCAACAACCACCTTAGGACATTTCGAATGGCTATCACAAACTCTATGCTTTCGGTGATATTCTTTAGCTGTTGAAAGATCAATGTTGCATCCCTCAACCTGACAATGAACAGGGGCATTTTGACCAGATGATTTGGTTTTCTTGGGTGTTGATGGGGATGGCGTAGGCATCACAGAAAAGGATGTGCTCTTAATATTGCTTCCCCCACCGCTATTCTCAAAATATGTCCGCTTCCCAAGCTTCAAACCAATCAATGGTTCCATAGAGCCAATAGAAGCCTCAGGGGCTGGGGAAGTTGCAAAAATTTCAGCTCCTTTAGTTTCTATTTTCTTGCCAAAATTGCTAGAAGAGCCCTCAAATTTACTGAACATGAAGTTGGGGGTTTGCATCCCATCCCTGGTGGAAGAGTCAGTAGAAGCTGATATCGAACTCTTGGCTGAAGAACCATGCCCACCGTCAGAGCTGGAAGCGCCACTATTCCCACCACACCCTGACAGATTGAAGGATCCAGTATGAATTTCTCCATCATCAACAAGCATCCAGTCTGCTAATTGCAGTTTCTTGGGACTTTCAATTGGTTTGGAACCAAATGCAACAAAGTTCTCCCAATCCCACTTTGCATTCCAATCCATCTCAGAAAAATGGCTCATAGAACAAACTAGATCAATTATCGTTGTGAGCAGAGTGCATTATAAGCTGGACACTGGATCTGCGAACCATTAAATGGAAGGCCAGTAAGAATATGCTCAAGGAGAAGGAAACTGATGAGTAGCTGTACGTAAAGGAAAATACACAAGTAGCTTATGCAGCCAATTTTTCAAGTAATTATCAAGAAGTGTACCGTATTGATACAAGAATTAAGCACCCAAGAAGGAGCTATAGTAACCAATTTTCAGAGATGTTGGATGATGAACATATGTACCATGCCATCTATGATTGGAAGCAGAGTATTTCTTATTTTCGGTTGAGAGAGGGAGTAGAGAGTGAGATGAGACGGCACTCGCTATCTTCTCACCACTTTACTTCACCAGATGAGAAAAGGAAAAAAGATTTAGAGGACTTACTGCCCACTATTTAACCTCCTTTTTGAGTAAATAAAGTAAAAGTAAGTGCTCAGTTAATCTCCATGACATGAGATCCTCCTTTCTCTCTTTCCTTATTCGCAACCTTCTTGATGTTATACCAGCTCAGTTTATTCTGTTGCAAAATATACAAGTGTGACTGATTAGACCCAATAAACAAACTCGTAGCCAGAAAACCAATAGAAATATAAAAATGTGTACTATTCCATTCCCATACAAATATGGTAGCATTCTTGTATGTACGGGAAACAACAAGTCAGAAACCTCGCTTTCAATGCCTTTCCACACCCCCGAAACAACAAAACAAAATAAAATATAAAACCATATTTAAAAAGTTGTTTCTTCTAAAAAACCTAAATATACATACATATATATATATCATGATTCATGACTCCTCCTTCGGGAATGTTTACCAATAACATAATCTGCTGATATGATCTGAAGTAGTAAAAAACCGTATTCAGTTGCTACAGTAAACAAAAACATTTCACACGAAACACATTAGTTTTTGACTTCTGAAAAAACAATGGGGAAAGATAAAAAACGGTGGTTGATGGGGCAGTTATGGTCCCCCATCTAGGGTTTTTTTATTGGAATCAACAACCGAAAGCAGAAGGAAAAACTTTTCCCCACTGAACACAGAAAATGTTTTCCTTTTCCTAGGGAAACCATAAAACATTACCAAACCAATTTTATTATTATTATTATTATTTTAAAAAAAGAGGGGGGAAATGTAAATCAGATGCAAAAGCAGTAGAGAGGAAAGCATCTTTATTCCCCAATTTCCAAAGCGTAAAATTTCTTGCTATATTGTGCGCATACTCAGGAAGCATCAGCTAATAATCCGTTAGAAAAAATTGCTCTGCTGTTTATCCAAAAATAGCAAGTAGAAAAATCAGAAGTAATCATGAAGGCTGCTGGGCTAATCAATAACTAGGAGCAAATATATAGGTAGTTCATAAGGTGAATAAGATATATATATACATATATGATGATGATGATGATTGAAAAGAAAACTAAAAAACACAAACACAATCAAACAGGGAAGAGGAACAGGAAAATCCATTTATTTACTTGATAAGGAGAAAACAGGGAGCTGCTTGCTGCTTGCTGCTTGCTCTACTTGCTGCCTGCAGCTTGGATAGTGAAAAGGGAGGGGGGAATGAAGGAAGGGAAAGTGTGTTTGTTTTACTATTTGAAGAAAGTGAGAGAGAGTGGAAAGTGCCAAGTGAATGACCACCAAATCAAATTATAGTAATAAGCTGTTCCTGTTCGTGTTCGGGGGAGGAGTGTTACGCTGTGCTAGCGTCCAGGGGACATGTAAACTTACCTGCCCTGCCCATACCCAATTTTTCTATGCCTATTCCACCCCTCAAATATCAGATAAAAAAATTTAGTTATATATATGCCAAATCAATTATTTAAAAATATCGTGTTATAACTAAAAAATATATAAATATTTATGAAACAACTATTAATTATTCAAAAAGGAAATCAAATGCAATAAGTATATTCTATGTTTGGGTATATGTAACAAGAAGTTTTCCTATTATAACTAATTGATTTTTTTTATTGAAATACATTATATTTTTTAAATATTGATAAATTATTATAATAAATGAGTTTTTTCAATTTTATAATTTCATTCAATTTAATTATTTTTTTAAAAAATTTAACTGTCAAGAATTATAGTATGATTCTTTTAAAAAATAAGGAATATGCATTTAAGAGATAAAGAATTAAAACAAAATAAAAAATAAAAATGATGAACTAACGAAAGGAATTTGGTGTGTGTGGGTATATATATGGGATGACTATACTCTTCTTTTTTTAGATTTTGCGTAATTATATATAAATTTTTTGTGATTTAGAAAATTATATCTAGCACCCATGAAATTTGCTTTCGTCTAACAAATAAATTCCTCTGTTGATCAAATTAACTGAATTTATTGATATTAACAAAAAAGTCGAATGAAAATTGATATTACCCTTGATTGACTTATTACTAATTTATTGTAGGTCAAATATTTTTTTTTATGACTAAACTGCTCTTATAACAGTGAAAACATACCTCTTCATAAAGTTTAATCCGTGAAAATATATGAAGATAATTTGATCTTAAAAAGATTTATTTGATATGCAATAAGTCAGTAATAAGTCAATTAGGGTTCTATATTTTTTTATTAATATCAGTAAATTCAATGAATTTTGACTAACGAATAGATTTATTTATTAGATAAAAATAAATTTTAGAAATATTAAATATAATTTTTTAAATAATAAAAATTGATGTGTTACTATACTAAATCATATGAAAAGAGAGTGTAATTATTTGTATAGAGAGAGAGAGGGGGGGGGGAGAGAGTTTGAAGGTTTTTAACAGTTTAGATTAAACTTCACCCACTCTTACAAATAATATTAAAATAACAAGAGTTTTGATTTTTGAGTTTCAGAATTATATTATTTTATTTTTAATGTATGGGAGCAGGGGCATTTAGGTCCGGTGGGATGAGAGAGAGATGTAGGAGGGTTGGGGGTAAAGGACATGATTTGGGGGTGGCTGGCTGGGTGCTGGCTTCTGGCAAATGGCAGAAACAAGTGGAACAGTTGAAAAGAATGGACGCGTGTCCGCCCTCTCCCTTTTGTCTCTTTCCTTGTCATTTTTTCTTTAACAACCAACATTCATTATATTTATTATAATTTAAATATTTTTTTAACAAATATTCTTTGATAACGAACTGTTATGAAGGGATATCTGTAAAATGAAAATTAATTTTAAAAAATATTTATAATTATAACAAATGAATTCGTTGGTGTATATCATTTCTTTAACATCAATTCACCAAAAATCCCAAATATGATCATGCCATTTTGATTATTTTAGTTTAATTGATGTGGTAGGTCGCACTTTCTCCTCAAAGAGCATGACTTGACACGGGTGTGTAAACAAGTTGATGACCTTCAAAAGATATGGAGGAACTGGGCTTTAGCACTTTGAGTCTCTAATAATCAAATTAGTTGGAGGGTATAAGTCTATATATTAAAAGTGTATAGTAATAAATCAATAGTAAAGAATCCTAGAATTTCTTAATTCAATATATATTAATATTTTTCCCCAATGTACGCTATCTATCTGTGAGTCTTAAGATGATGCATGTGTTACTCATCTGGGAGTAGATTTTCCCTAACTCGAGACCCGCCCCGGATAGCCCCACTCCGCACCACCTCTCATCCCTCCCCGAATAGCCCCACTCCGCACCACCTCTCATCCCTCCCCGCCCCCCTTAAGAAAAATAATTTCATTAATGAATTAATTGAATAAATGGTAAATTTAAATGAAATTAGAAAAATTACTTTTTAGTTTTATTTTTAATTTTGTATCTTATATAAGTGTCTCAAATTATATAATACAAATAACCATCAGTTTAGATTTAGATAATTTTAATAAAACATAGTTTTCAATCTAAATTGAATTATATAAGACAAAGTATACGTTCATTTAAATACATTAACATAATTTTCTATCTAAAGTAAATTATATAAGACAAGTATACATTCATCTAAATTATTAATTTTCTCATCAAATAATAGCATTTTATAATTTACAATGAATTATATAATATAAGGAATACATTCAAGTTATTTTATTTTTTAATAAATAATATCAATTTGAATTTAAATACCTTAATATACATTCATCTAAATTATTAGTTTTCTCATCAACTAATTTTTATTTTTTGTATTTCTTATATAGAGTTAGATATATACAAAATAATTTAAGGATTTATATATAATACTATACTTTTTTATTATTAATATATTACATATGAATAAAAAATAAGAAAAGAATAAATTACATAAAACCCTCATGTGTTTTTAAAATTTAGCTAAAAACACTCTCTGTTAAAAAAATAGAAAAAAAAATTCCTATATTTTTCTAAATGATGCATACTCTCTCCTGCCGTTAGGTAAACCCTAATGGCGTTAATTTTTTGTTGAATTAATTGTTATACCTTTCTTATAACAATCATTGGTTTTCAATTGTAAAAAATAAATAGTTTAAATTATAAGTAATTTAAATATATTATTTATTTATATATATATATTTATACATACACTATATATAATATAATTAATATATATCTATAGCGGTGACGGAGCCAACTTACAAAGGGGCGAGTTCGAGTTCGCCACCACCTCGTGTCGCCCCTTTTTTGTAGCGGCCGTTGTCCTTTCCAGCCAGATTTTGGTGACGTGGTCGTCGGCCACTACATGTCGGCGACGAACAAGAAGTAAAGAAAAAAATTCTATTTTTTAAAAAATAAAGTAAAAATAATTTAATTTTTTGAAATTTAAATATTATTTATAATAAATAATATAATTTAAAATAATTAACAGTATTTTTTTAATATTTTGATATTTAATCAGTATTATTTATAAATAAATAAAATCTATTTAAATTAATAATATTTAATTGGGTTAATAATATATAATTATTATAAGTAACTTTTATGTTGCATATAGATTTTAGTTCGAAATTTGAATTTTAATATATAAATTTGCATTGTGTTTTTAAATTTAAAATTTTAATTTGTAAAAAATTCATATACTTTTAGGTGTTTTATATTAAATTAATATATTTTATTGTAATATATTTGGACTCAATAAATCCTTTAAATTAATTAAATATATTTAAATAAAGTAATCTAAAAAATACATTTAAATATAAAAAAATAATTATAATGGACATTATACACTTAAAGTAATTGCCAGAAAATGAGGCCCACTTGCACAGTAAGCGAGCATGACACATTCTCCGTTAGTTTATAAGAAAGATGACTTTTTTTGCTGTATTTTATAAAACACAGAGATCTTTTTACCTATAAAATTAACACAGAGATTTTTAGCTAAATTTTAAAAATATAGGGTTATGCAATTTACCCATAATAGAAAGTAGGAAAAAATATTTTTTTAGTCCGTTAAGTATGCCCAATTTTAATTTTAGTCCTATAAGTTTGCTCGTTTTTTATTAACTCCAATAACTTGCAAAATTAATTATATTTAGTCCTCCGATGGATTGAATTTATAATTTACGCAGGAAAAGTGATATGGTTGGGCACCTAGATGCATTTTTGTTGATTTATAATCCTATGTGGCTAAAATCATGAGGTGGAAGACAAGTTAGCCATCTTTTGGAGGGAAGAAATATGACTTTTCTCTCTAAAACACTTTTCATATCCAACAAAATATAATTTCTTCTTTCCATGCTTGCACAAACCCATTTCTCTCCTTTATCTTTCGACTCCAATGTCTTCTTCCATGGAAGGACCACTTTTTTGTTACTGTGGAAAGAAAGCAATGGTTCACACTTCTTGGACTAATCAAAATCCAAGAAGGAGGTTTCATTCCTATCAAGATTACAAGCATATATTTCAAGTTTGATGCCATCAACCAATTTCATATTAAATCTATATTGTCCAAACAAATATTTTCAGATTAATTTTTTTCTATCAACTATGTGAGCTCCAATAGAACACTAGAATTCAGATTTCTAGATCAAAATATGATATGCACATCAACCTCAAATCTCATCACATTGAATATGATATAGATGATGATGATGTATGTTTAGGGCCGCTACTCTCAGTCTCAGCCCACACAAATACATATATAATCAAACCAGGTGATTTATGTTGGGGCTTTGAATTGTCAATTGCTTTTTTTTTTTTCTCTCATCAACCTCACACCAAAACCCCCATTCAAATCACTAAATCAGGAATTTTGGGGAGTTGTCTTCTCTTGCCCTAATCTAAATACATAATGCATATAATTTTATTAAGAAAAAGTATTATATAATTTATTTAAGTTTTTATTCAATTACATGTCCACATAATTAAAATATGGCATATCATTACTCAAAAAATTATAAATTAATTATATTATAAACTTGCATAGTTTGCAGTGCACATATATATATATATATATATATATATGTATGTGTGTGTGTTGGTTGAGAATTGAGGTGGTGACGTTGCAATTTGCATGCATAAAATTAGATTATATGATTTGTTGACAGCCAATAACAAGTTTACATTTATTATTTGTTTTCTGAAATTAATGTTTGTAAGTTTATGTGAGTTAGGGTAGGAATGATGAATTAGGGGAAGCCCAAGAATTTGTTTACTTCCAAGTGTAATGTATATGCATGCATGGATCACATGAATACAATATGTGGCATGAGATGATTGGATGGTGACTGTGATGTTATCATTTTATGAAACCAAGTGGGCTTAGGAGTTGAGGCTGTTGCTATTTCAGTTTATCTTATGTTCAACATAAATAAACAGCCATGGCCCATTAAGTGCTTACTATCAGATTCAGATCCAAACTCCAAACTCACACCCTATTAAAATGTGTTGAACAGAATGCCAAATTCCAACCCCTCCCATCAGGGGATCGGACAATGACAAGCCTCATCCATTCTATTCTTGCTTCTCTCATCTCACCTCCTCCCTTTCTTGAAAAAAAACAAAACCCCTCTCTCATTAATTACTACATATGTATATGTATTTATTTAAACAATCTCATTAACTAATCACTTAATAGTTTTGGAATTAGAATGTTTATGTTGATTAGACATATGTGGTTAAGAAAAGGTGACTTCATCATTAAAATGGGAGGGATGATCACCACATCAACTACTACTCATTATTAATTAACCCCTGAGATTAATTAAGAAAGCTCTTGAAACGCGTTTATCCTCAATCTAATAAACTATAAGACAACCAAATAAAATGTAGTAAATTTCACATACCATATCAGTCAGTCAGTCAGTATAACATGAATTTTACTATTATTAATATCATATTATGGTGTGATGATAACAACATTCATTCATTAATTAATACATTATTAGGAATATATCATAAAAAATACATACTCTACCATTCAATCTTTCTTTTGATCGCTGCTTTTATTTTTCATTTTATGAAGCCTCATAATCATTCATTACTAATCAATAATTACAATATCATATGATCCACCAATACCTAATCGATAATTAATAATTAATTTGATATATAGTATTTTAGATTATATATGTTGTATGGGTAACTGGGCTGCTGCTTTTCTTCATCATCAATTTCCCATCCAAACTCTAATTAATATAGTAGTCATTGATCAATATTGGAGGCGTTCAATGTGAACACTACCCACCATTTCTTATTAGACCAAAACATTATTAATGCATAACAATTATTTATTTTATTCTAATTAAATATACTTTACATTTATCTCAAAAATCGTCTGCCTCAAACAAAATTTTTCTATTCTTATACAACATAATAAAAATGCTTACTAATTAAAATCCACATTCAGCAGTAATATATAAATATATATATATATGTGTGTGTGTGTGTGAAATAAAGAAATACAAATATTTCTTTCTTCTGCGGCGCCTATAATATATAGACAAAAAAGAAAAAAAATACATATATGTTGATATATATACAGGCACTATACATATATATAGGTGGGTGGGTGGGTGGTCATACATATTCAATTAACTTTATTTTAAAAATAAATAATATTTTTGAAAAAGGAATAAGGTTTGGCAAGTTCCCACATCAATCACGTCACGTGGATGAATCGCTATCACACAAGTTTCAGCAAACCCCACGGCCACCATTAAATTGTTCCCTCATGAGACGTAATTAATTAAAACGAAAAAAAAAAACAAACTTTATATATATATATATATATATGTATGTACGTACGTATAGGGCTTAATTATTATTTAAATAAGCAAAGTGATCGATTAAATGAATGTGGAAATGCTAGTCATGTTTTATTCCTGGCCATTCCCCCAAATTTAGCTGAAATGTTGCCACCAATAGTGCAATATATATTACAAAATATTTAATAATTAACTGTTAAGGGGAAAAAAATAAAGAGTAATTAAGAGTAGGTGCTAGATTGTCAATAAGAGCTAATTTAAATGCTCAAACCCTATTAAGTACATGGGATGTTGTTTGATGTATAGTAGAAGTTGATCTAATACATAGTATGAGTTGTTGAGTTAATCTACTGCATAATATGATTTATTAATATTGGATGTTGTCTATTATATAACATGATTTGTTGTCTATTATATAATAGGATTTGTTGTCTACTGTAATAGTATGTGTTATTGAGCAATATATGATTATTGTAATAGTTGATGTGGGATGTTGTCTGTTATATATCAGGAGTTGTTGTCTATTGTAATAGTAGGTGTTATTGAGTAGAATAAAATTATTATTATAAATATTTTTATTAAATATTAATATCGATATGAATAATATACTTATAATCAATTTATTTAAAAAAAAAAAACAAATAGGTGCTAGGTTGTACTTGGAATTGGAATTGGAGTTGGAGGGATTATTATATTATATTAAAACTAATTAGATGAGTAATGATGCAAATCAGTTCATCTCAGCTGTCACTCATCACCTTTCAAAGTGTCTGTCTAGCTAGCTACTACAATGTCTTAATCATGTATTTATTTTCTACTCATCTATATATTTTTGTCAAGCTACCCCTGTCCTTATTATTATTATCATTATTTAATAATAATAATAATATATAAGAAATTGTCCACCATATTTCTTTGTATAATTTGTTTGGAGGGTTATCAACAATTTAAGTTCATTAAAAAAAAAAAAAACTCACACAGACACACAGACACACACACAGAGACACACAATGATCTTTGCTTGTTATTCATTTGAGAAGAATGATGATAATGGGTTTGGGTGGGTAGTTTAGATGATGATGCAAGCTCACAATGAGCTACTTTGTGGTCTCAAAATCAATCCAATCTGAATTTATGAAGAGCTAATTAATTTATAGAAAAATTTTGAAAATATAAAATTCTACTCTTATTAATATATATGAAGGGGTCCTACTATATATAATTAATGAGGAGCACCCAAATTATATTAATGATGGATTTGTAGGGTACTTGGATGGATTTATAAAATTCTAAAGTATCTTATGAGATCATATATATTTGGTAACTTACAAATATTTTATAAAATTCACATGAAAAGTTGAGAAAAAGATTTGTTATATATAATCTCTGTACTGCAAATTTTCCTACTTGTGAATTTAATGAAATAAGAAAATATTATAAATGAATATTTGAATGTTTTTGTGGGTAAAAATCATTATTTGAATATCTAATTCCGAATGCATATTCTTTGATTTCTCAACTTTAAATCAGAAACTTAAGTTTTTATCTCCTTCAATATTGATTTGAGTCTTAAATAATATTAATTTATAGGTGTTTCAACTTATTTTTACATTAAACGCTATAATAAATTTAGAATATTTTATTTGAACTTTAGTATTTTTTGGTAGATAAATACTTCAATCTTCCACTATGATTGAGTTGTGCTTTGATTACGTTAATTCACGGACTCCACCTACATGAACTTGAGAATTAATATTAATACAGATGTAATTAAGTTAAATATTAGTATTAACGATTCATTTTCTAACTCTTTTTTTCTAAATTATTATATGTATATATATTTAAGTCCATGATCAGTTTACCACCTGATATATATATAAACTTTTTCAGGTATCAAAGTTAGCAAGGATAATTTTGTAATTTATGACTATATTTTCCAATGTTGTTGATTGCACCATATACTCTCTCTTCATTGATTACTTCCTACCTGCTCTACTTTCTCTCTTAATTAATTGCAATTAGTTTGTTGAAATGAACATGCATGTATGTATATATATACGATCATGATGAGTTTGAGTCACACAACATATGATATTTACGCCTTATTTACTTTACTGATCATAAGTTAAATAAAGTAATAAACCATTGGTCACTTACTTACTTTCTTTATGGAATTAATTTAATTTGCGGTTATTAATTCTATCCTATTATCTAATATACGTAAAATAATTTTAGAAAAATAGACAAGGGCTTGAAGAAGTCATTGATTGAAGATAAGCGATTGTGAGAGCGAGAGAGTGTGGCAGAACGACCCCATTAAGCCACGTGTCACTCAGATGGTCCTATACATTTGAACACGTAGCAATAGCATCCCCATTAAGGGGGATGGATGGATAATGGGCTGTGTAAGGCGGTCAACGTCATTGGTCCGTCTAACCGAACAACTGGTGGGCTGACGTGGGCCGTCGCTTTCAAAGCCCAGACCTACAACCAAAAACAATACTATTAAAAAAAAAAAAAACTTGAAAAAAGAAGTGGGCGTCGTAGTGATGGCCTAATCACTACCTTCATCACAACCATTGCCAATGCCCCATATCCCATACCCCACACCCCACACCCACCTTAATCCTTATATCTTTCTTACCATATTCACCATATTGCCACTACTTCTTGATGCTTCCCAATAGTGCCCCTCCACTTTTTTCTTCTTTATTTCAGAATTTTTGTTTTGCTTTTCTTTCATCTTCATGTTTTGTTTAATAAAGAAATGCCTATTCCTATTCATTAACACACCACACAACAATATATAGGTTTGTTGCTCTTCAAATCACATGCATGTTGAAAAAATAAATTAACAACTATCTACTTAATAATATATACTACATACATATTGAAATATAATGACCAATAACAATATTATTATAGACAGTCTTATTATTTTTTATATACAAATTATATTTGTTATTTAAATAATAATTATGCGAGCTTTATGGGGTGGTGTCTACAAATACAAACATAGTGGTGTAAGCCTCTAGACACCACTTTATATTCCATCTCAAAGAAACAAACATAACACCTTCAAGTATATATGGGGCCTCACTTTTTTCTTTTCTTTTTTTTTTTTTTGCCTTCTTTCTTACTTTCTTATATTCCCTCCCGGCTCTCCTCTCCTTTGCAACTTGCCTCTCAACACTTGATCCAATCAAACTTCTTCATCACCATGCAAATGTCAAAATTAATAAACAAAAAAACCCAACTAGAATTCTCATCTATGAATATTATTATTTTGTAAAGGGTAGTTGTGACTTTGAACACCAGATGCATACAAAAGAGAAGAATAGAGTTAACTTCTTGGCGTGTGGGACTTGTCCAGTGGATGTGAACACCAAGCAAAGTTGCAAAAGCAGTGATTTTTTTCTTTTTTTTTTCTTGGTGAGTGGGAGTATACCCTTTTCTGCCCTCTTCAATAAATTATTATTTCCCATCCTTTCTAATAGTTTATTCCTCCAATTATTAATGTTAAAATAATGTCTGAAAGTTTTATCTTTTCTTGCACCATTATTATTATTATTTCTTCTTTTTCTTTCTGGGTTTGGATGGAGATAGATGGATGGATGAAATGGGATAGAGATAATGGCCCTTTGCTAGCAGACATTTCTACCACCATATTCCCTTCATCTTGCTTTCACAGATTCTTGTTGCATAGTGTCCATATAGTTTTTTTTTTCCTCTAGATGCTTTCTCTCTCCCTCTCTTTCTTCTCATAGTGGGAACATTATTTACTGCAGCAATCATTAATCTTTCAAACATATTATTACCTCACTTGTCTACAATACCAATAGTTGGCTCATTTCAGAGTCAAACTCTAAAACCCATAATCCCACTTCTCCGAGTTAGTTTGATTTTCAAGAATTTAAGGCTAACTGACCATCTTCAAGACAAGTTTTTCTGCTGCAGATTCTTTGTTGGGGTTATGCTATTGTTTTTGCTTTAGATATGCTTGTGGGGGTGTTTATGATTTGATTTCTATTATTGGGAGAATCTTTGCTTGGTTAGTTTTGGAGCATTTCTCCGGCCGAGTTTTTGGTTGGTAGCTAACAGGATAGAAATCGAAATTCTGTTTTGTATTTGAAAAAAAGTTGGTATCTTGGTGATTCCTTGATTCTTCCTCTGGTGGGGGTGTTTGAGAATTCCTTATCTTCCTCAGTTCTTGGTCTTGGAGCTCCAAGTTTGAAGCAATTCGCTGGATAAGATAGCATCATTGTCCGTATTCTCCTACCATTCTCACTCATTTTTTTAGGTGGTTTGTTCATTTGCTTTCTCCAAGAACCATAGATGGGATTTGGTGTTGGTGGAAGTCTAGCTAGGCATTTTCTGTAGACTTGACGGCAGCGTCGGTGTAATAATATCCAATAAGAAGGTAAAAACGGAGTATAGCTGAATCTGGTACTGTTTGAGAAGTGTTCCTTGTTATTATCTTGGTTAGATGAATTTACTTCATGTAATTGGATTTGGCTTGAAGGTGGGCCATCTTCTTTTGTTGCTGTGTTGCTGGTTTCTATCCCTGATCTCTTTGAATTGGCTGAGTAATGGAGGAATCATGACCACCAAGGCTGGTTTGCTTGGTGATGGAGGGCAAATATGGATGAAGTTGTGGGATCAGATCTCAGATTGTGGTTGTAAGATCCACCATCACTATTCCCACTATATTGGCTCCAGGAAAGTGAGGAAAAACTGGTCGAGGAAGGTTTTGATAGCCTGGATAGTATTTTGGATTATAGCAGCTTTGTGGGTTTTTTGGTACATGAGTTCACAAGCTGTGGAGAAGAGGAAAGAGACACTTGCTAGCATGTGTGACGAGAGGGCCAGGATGTTGCAAGATCAGTTTAATGTTAGCATGAATCATATCCAGGCAATGTCTGTGATGATTTCAATCTTCCACCATGGAAAGAACCCATCTGCTATTGATCAGGTAAAACATCTCACTATCTGGCTATAATTATGTTTAAAAAGGAGTTAGAGACAGGGGGCTGCTGAAACTAATTGTTTCATCACATGGCTGTTATGGATGAATTTCCATTGTTTGGTTCATTAGGAGTTGGTATTGTTCTTCTTGTACGCTGTTAAGCTATCAACTCTCTCATATTATGCTGTTAGTATCCATTGTCCTCGTGTACTCACGTATTTATACTGTACCCAATTTATTTTTGATCAGAGGAGAGGGGTTTGTGAGATCAAGAATATGCATAGACCTCCTTGAACTCAGTGAAATTTCTTGTTATTTGATTGACTGATGTAGCATTTACAACCAGATTTTTTCTTCATATTCTAATTGCAAGTGCCTTTTTACCTTATTGTTTGCCTACAAAAACTTGCAGCGAACTTTTGCGAGGTATACAGAGAAAACATCATTTGAGAGACCTCTTACAAGTGGAGTGGCATATGCAGTGAGGGTGCTCCACACCGAAAGAGAGCAATTTGAGATTCAACAAGGATGGACTATTAAGAGAATGGATAATGTTGAACAAACCCCAGTTCACGATGATGAGTATGATCCAGCAGACCTCGAGACATCCCCCGTGCAGGAGGAATATGCCCCCGTCATCTTTGCACAGGATACTGTTGCTCATATAATATCTGTTGATGTGCTGTCAGGAAAGGTAAAGTTTTTATGCAGTGAGTCCCTATAGTTTGATATTTGTTAGTTTCTCCACCGATATGCTTTATAAATAGAAGTAGTTTTATTCATAACCAAATCACATAATGCCGACGCAGAAAGTAGGGTAATTTAAATGATTGGTCGTCATCATGTCTACTTTCATAAGGTCATTGCCGTGAATCTTGTGATTACATGTCACATATTTACTCTAATGTTTGAAGTTCAAGATAGATGTATGAGGAGGAGGAAATGTTGAATCCTTGTGCTAACAGGAAGATCGTGAGAATGTATTGCGTGCAAGAGAATCAGGAAAAGGTGTCCTAACTGCTCCATTCAGGTTACTGAAAACAAACCGCCTTGGAGTGATACTTACTTTTGCTGTCTACAAAAGAGATCTCTCCCCTAATGCACCCCCTGCTGAAAGGATCCAAGCAACTGCTGGGTATGTCGCCTGACCTCGAATTTATGTATCCTGGTAGCTCTGTGTTCGAGTTTTCTTCCCGTCTAGATTGAATGGATATATGGTTGATTAAGAACTTTTCTCTCTGCTTCTAATTCTTTGAATAGGTATCTTGGTGGTATATTCGATATTGAATCACTTGTAGAGAAACTGCTTCAACAGCTTGCTAGCAAACAAGCTATCCTTGTGAATGTATATGATACTACCAATATCTCCCACCCTATCAGCATGTATGGTTCGAACGACTCATTTGATGGGCTGCATCATGTCAGTCCTCTTAACTTTGGAGATCCATTCAGAAAGCATGAGATGCATTGCCGGTAACTTGAGCTCTTTTCAAAGTTTTTCTTTCTTACCATGACCTTCCAGGTTCCTGAGTACTTATTAGTTATAATTTGAAACTTATAAGTTTATACTTCTGTTCAGTTGGATTGCTTTGTTTATACTTGTTTCTCATTGGCCCCAAAAGATGAGCCTATACCAGCTGTTTGTAGCAGCCCCTTGTTGTAAATCTGTTAAGGGGATATCCTATTGATGCAGATTCAAGCAAAAGCCACCATGGCCATGGATTGCGATAACTACGTCAGTTGGCATCCTTATAATTTCGTTGCTAGTGGGGCAAATTTTCCATGCTACGGTGAACCGAATAGCCAAAGTTGAGGATGATTATCACGAGATGATGGAGCTTAAGAAACGTGCTGAGGCTGCTGATGTTGCAAAGTCGCGGGTACTTGTTTGTTTTTTGCTTTTTTAGGTTAAAGTGCTTTAAAGTCTTAGGTAGAAACGTAGTCACAACTGCGTCTAATGAATTTCTTTCTCCTGCAGTTCCTTGCTACTGTTTCCCATGAAATCAGAACCCCAATGAATGGTGTTCTTGGTGGGTGATTAAGTTAGATTTTTGTTCAATTTTCCGTAATCTAATGCCTAGTTGATGACATCACATTTGAAAGTGATCTGATAGTCTCTGTCATTTATTTTATCAGGAATGCTGCAGATGCTTATGGATACAGATCTAGATGAAACTCAACAAGATTATGTCAGAACTGCGAGGGAGAGTGGTAAAGCTTTAGTTTCGCTCATAAATGAGGTTTTGGACCAAGCGAAGATTGAATCTGGTAAACTTGAGCTCGAAGCTGTTAGCTTTGATTTGAGGGCAATTCTTGATGATGTTTTATCATTGTTTTCTGGAAAATCACAAGACAAAAAAGTGGAGGTAAATTGTATGTTTTGCCTTCTGGTTTCTTTTTTCCTTCCTGTTTTGTCAGTGACCTAAATTATATCTTGTTTATCTTTTATTTGCTTTCTCTGGGCGATTGCAAGAGCAGTTGGCAGTTTATGTCTCTAGTAAAGTCCCTGCTACACTGGTTGGTGACCCCGGAAGATTTCGGCAGATTGTTACCAATCTGGTGGGCAACTCAATCAAAGTGAGTTTTACCTAGAATTTGATACATCTGAACCATAGATTTTGGTTGGACGTCTTCATTTTGATTTGTTTATTATCTTTAGGTAATAAGTCACCTTGTCTAGTTGTTTCCTAAAAATCCTGCCTCCACTTGAAACATAGTGCAACTTATTAGCATGGGCATGGATAGTCTGGAAACAGTTCTGCAGGCGAATATGGTAGCAGAAGAGCCAATCGACTCCTATGCCTAAATTAAATATTTGATTCAATGTTCTTATGTGATTTATAGTTAAAGCTATTTCATGTTTGACACGGTATATATAAGAAAAGAATTTTATGTTTTTGCTTCTTTTGCTGAACTTTAATGTTTACTGGCTATATTTCTATCTGCAGTTCACAGATAAAGGACACATATTCGTGACTGTTCATCTCGTTGAAGAAGTGGTGGAACTGGAAGACCCAACTAGCTCTTTAAGTGGGTTGCCTGTAGTTGATAGAAGGCGAAGCTGGGCCGGATTTAGAACTTTCAATCAAGAGGCATCCACCCCTTCTTCAGTGTCGTCCTCAGCTGACCAAATCAATATAATTGTATCAGTTGAGGACACAGGTCAAGGCATCCCACTAGAAGCTCAATCCCGTGTTTTCAACCCCTTCATGCAAGTCGGCCCCTCCATCACCCGAACTCATGGTGGCACTGGTATTGGTTTAAGCATTAGCAAGTGCTTGGTCCACCTCATGAAAGGTGAAATCGGGGTGGCAAGTTTGCCACAGATTGGATCTACCTTCAGTTTCACTGCTGTTTTCACTAATGGCTGCTCCAATTTCAACGACCAGATTAGTCAGCAAGTCAATGATCAATCCAACTCTGTTTCTTCCGAATTCCAGGGAATGAGAGCTCTGCTTGTGGACCCCAGACCTGCCCGTGCTAAGGTCTCCAAATATCACATCCAGAGACTTGGAATCCACGTTGAAGTGGTTCCTGATTTGAGCTTTGGTGTCTCTAGCTTAGTCCCCAGAAATGCACCTATAAACATGGTTTTTATTGAAGAAGAAATCTGGGAAAAGGATCTAGGCATGTCCGTTCTATTGTTGAACAATTTAAGAACGGATTACAGGGTCTCTATTAAAACGTTGCTTCTATCCAATTCTACAAGTGCTGTCCGGTCTGGTTTTTCAGCTCCTGATGTTCCAACTCCGTTTGTTGTCATGAAACCACTGAGAGCAAGTATGCTTGCTGCATCCCTACAGCGTGCCATGGGTGTTGGGAGCCGAGGAAACTATCGCAACGGAGAGATTCATACTTCATTGTCCCTCAGCAATCTTATTCATGGTAGAAAAATTTTAGTCGTAGATGACAATCCCGTGAACCTCAGGGTGGCTGCTGGTGCTCTGAAAAAGTATGGTGCTGATGTGGTCCATGCCGACAGGGGGAAAGACGCCATCTCCTTGCTAACTCCACCACATCCTTTTGATGCTTGTTTCATGGATATTCAGATGCCAGAAATGGACGGGTAACACATATCTGGCTGATTGATTTTCTTTCAAACTTGAGGGTCCGGCCTTGCATGTTAAAGCAGCTTCTAGCTACATCATATCTTATTACGGATAGCTTTTTAGGATGCACTGCTCTTGTTATATTATTGCATTTGTGGTTACTGTTTTATGACAGTAGGAGATTGTGCAGGTTTGAAGCTACAAGGAGAATTAGGGACATTGAAGCCAGCATCAATAACGGTATCCAGGGTGGGGAACTCTCTGCGGAAACTTATGGAAATGTGTCAAACTGGCATGTGCCTATTTTGGCCATGACTGCTGACGTGATCCAGGCAACAAATGAAGAATGCTCGAAATGCGGGATGGATGGTTATGTGTCGAAACCATTTGAAGCTGAGCAACTTTATCGGGAGGTTTCACGTTTCTTTCAAACAGTGTCAGATGAGAATCAGTAGAAGAACATTGTGGTTGATGCCAGGAAAAGGCCTGTTCTTTGATGCACCACACCACAGAGTCTTTAAATGGGTTGTGGATATTTCCAAATTGTGAGTATCCTGCTAACATGATAATCTCTTGACACGTGCCACAACGCTTTTTGCATAGCATGATTGATGTGGGTGAAATTATGCAGGAAAGTGTTTTACTTCTTCTTCAGTGGAAAGGAGAATGATGTATATATAAAGTTGAGAAGATTCTTTGTGGACACTGTACAAGATTGGTGTAGCATTAAGTCTGTTTTTTCTCGGGAGAGTGTGCAGTCAGGTGTAGTTTAGATTGGATTCGATTGGACCCTGTTTGAAGTGAAGACAAGCTTCATTACTTGAAGCAAGAGATGGAGAGACGATATTTAGCAGCGAAGTCATAGGCGGGGGCGGGTTGGAGTTTGATTTGTACGTATGATAGGAATTAGATTAGATTAGATTAGAATATTACATGATGATGCACACAATGGAAAACCAATGTAGCATGTAGAAAATGTATGATAGTATATATATATATATATACATATATGTTTTGGAGGTTGAATAAAAAAAAGTTGATGAGGGTGGTACTGCAACTGCTGCTCATTATTATTATTATTATTCCAATTTAGTGTTTGGATGTGTTGTGGGGGTGGGAGATGTTATGTTGATTGTGTAATGAAATGAATCTTGATTCTTGAACAACTGCCTGCCTGCCTGCCTTCCTTCTTTTACCAACACAATGCTACAGCCAAACTAAGGCTTATTGCAGCATTCAATTCAAAGGGATACTCTGTATTTTGTTCACATATAACAAAGAGTGGGAGTCCCATTCATCTCAATTCTCATGCCCTGCTACTACTACTGCTGATACAAGTTACAACCCCCTCATTATACGCTGCATTGCTAAATATTATTTTACTCTCAATTTAATTTATTTATTAAATCTACATTGAAATTGATTATTCTAACCACTTCTTCCTTAATTAATACAAAAATCCACCTCATTGCTATGACAATAAAATATAAATAATATAAGAGAAATGAAAGAAGAACGACTATGCGTTGAAAAGACGCCACCGTCTGCTGTGACACCTCCCCCACCATTTCTTAAGTCTTAAGACCCGCCCTGCTTCCCTTCTTTCCCTTGCACCGCCCCAACCAAGCAACACCGCCTCCGCCCCCTACCCTCCCTCACTACTGTCGCCTCGGCGGCAATGGATCCAGACGCGGTCGCCAAGGCCTTCGTTGAGCATTACTATTCCACTTTCGACACCAACCGTCCGGGCCTTGCCAACCTCTACCAGGATTCATCTATGCTCTCATTCGAGGGCCTCAAAATCCAGGGATCCCAAAGTATTTCTGCAAAGCTCACCAGTTTGCCGTTTCAGCAGTGCCAGCATGCCATCACCACCGTCGATTGCCAGCCCTCCGGTCCTGCTGGCGGAATGCTTGTCTTTGTTTCTGGTAATCTTCAGCTTGCTGGCGAGCAGCATCCCCTCAAGTTTAGCCAGGCAAGCCTTGTTATTGTTGCTTTTCAACTGTGATTGAGCTTTTTTTACTTTTGTGTCTATATAGTTGGTTTACAGAAAATATCCACATGAAACAAAATTTTCGAATGAATCTGTCCTAAACGTGGGGAGAAGATTGTATAAGTTCCAAGTGACGGGATTAGATGTTTGTTTTTAGCATCCGTGCAAATTCTTCTCAAAACTCAATGGTTCTGTGAAAGTATTTCCGGATCTTGATGTTTGTTGTTTGACTTGGGATGTACGAGTAAATGCTTATCACAGTGAACGGGAATAGCCATATTCACAAAACACTTTTTGTTGTTCGGTTGATTGAGACTTCTTAACTGTTGCATCTATATGGTACGAGTAATTCATGTTAAATCTCCCATGAGTATCTAAATTGTTGCAGTTTCTTATGATTAGTTTGTTTGTTCGTTTGTTGTTGGCATTGAATTACTGATGGCGTCTATTGATTGTTTACAGATGTTCCATCTAATGCCAACGCCTCAGGGCAGCTTTTACGTGTTGAACGACATCTTCCGGCTCAACTATGCATGAAGAATGTATTGCTCCAAGGTGGTGTTGCTGTTGTTCCAAATGTTTGTTTTTGGTGTACGTTTAAGACAATTCCTTAGATATGAATACCAAAGATTGCTTTGCCATTGGACACATTTGTTTGTCTCTCTTTCGCTTGTGCTTTATTTATTAACATCTACGTCATGATGAGTGAATTTAATGTTCATGGCCTGCCTTGTTTTATATGTTGGTTTAAGCTTTTAATTAATTATGCCATTGCCAAACATTTCTGGACTGACGCCCTGCAGTCTGGAGTTGAGCGGATAAGAATTACAGATTTTTAGAGCTAGTTGATGTGATTCCTCAGCTCCTCGATGATTCATATGGTGTGGTACGAATATGACAATCATGTACAATTCTTGGTGTGAGTTACATCCGCACTTCTTTAGCCTTCTTCCATCAGTTGTAAAATGATAGCCAGATTAACAAGCAAATACGGTATAAAATTCTAGACGGCTACTGCTCCTCGTCGTCGCTCGTATCAAAACCCGGCAATTCCAAGTGGGGAAGATCTGGAATTTTGAGGCCGGGGAGATAGGTAGGTTCAGTAACCTGTTTTTGCATCTCAGATGCCTGTTTGATAACATCTTGAACAACATTAACACTACGGCGGCCTTTGAAAAATCCTCCAATGATTCCACCAACGGATCTGAGGGGGTTGCTCAATCCATCTTTTATTTTCAAAATGAGAGACACCTCAGACAGTTGCCAGGCTATGGTCAGTACAATCATGACAGTGAGGAGGCAGTGAGTCATGAGATTCTGCTTCTTTACCTCCTTCAGCTCTTTCACTATCTCTTCGTTGCCAACTCCATTTGATTCATCAATCGCCGAACATAATTTATCTTCTACGTTAGCCTCTGGTTTGGATTCTTCAGTAACATTTTTCTCTTCTTCTAATGACTCTAACTGGTAATATGCAAAAACGTAGAAATTCCAGTTTACTTGTATCAAAGTTCAAAAAGAACGGAACAACCTAACCAACTGTTATTTAGTCTATTGATATGAATGATACGGTACCTCAGACAGAAGTCTGGAGAGGAGCTGTCGCTGGTGGTGGCCACGGCCGCCGGTTTTTTCGTTATCATGTACACCCACCAAGCTTTCTTTGGATAACGATGCCTCCATGTCGGCTTTAATTTCTTCCTCCTCCATCAATTTTCTTATTGCTTTCTGTATTAACTCCAACTTTTTGTCTGATTCCATCTCTCTCTCTCTCCTCTCTCTCTCTATAGCTGCTTCTATCAATAAACACGAGAGGGCGGTATCCAATTCAGAAGCCCACATCATGCACTCCTGAGAGATGGAGCTGTTGACACGTCATACTCATAATTTTAGATTTATGCCTCTTGATTTTCAAGGGACTGTTTGTGGTCTTCCCAATGGTTGCAAGTATTTATTGTAATCCTTTAAATTCGGAGAGCTGATCGCGGACGCCTCTTGCGATTAGCTCAACGGATTGATATTGGCCGTAGATTCTTGGAGGGTCGGTCTCTTTCTTGACATCGCCGTTTTTGCAGTTTCACTGACATTTGCTTTAGGATATAATAATCAAATAAACACACTGACACTGACACGGCCCATATCAATATCCTAATTCTCCATATTGATTTCTCCAATTAAAATAAAGTTCCAATAATACAGTTTGTGTGTGCTAATTAAAAAGGTGCAAAGGAGCAAGAACGACAGGTCGAGTAGAAGACTTTGGGCAACGTCAATGTATGCCGTATCGTATGCGTATGATTTCCTTCACACTCTCAGTTTTTATACCCGAAACTGCCTTGGGCTTAGCCATGAATTTTAGCATGACATCCACCAGCGAAAAATACATAATCACTACATCCCTCTAGCTGGAACAAAGCAATTACAGAAGGAAGCAAACTTTTGAATGACCAGCAACTGCAACTACGTTAACTGGTAATCTCATCATTTTCCATATGGGAAAGTACGCCCTGATATGATGAAATGTGAGGAGCAGAAGAGGATGCTGTGTCTGACTCCGCACTTTCAAGCTCAGCCTGCCAGAATTATACATCAGTAGGAACAGATTACGAAGCTATAGGCATGAGATTTCCGTCACTATGAAGCTTTGATTACCTTGGCTTGACGATACTTTTCAAGAATGCGATGATATTGCTGACGTGCATCAGGAGATTCAACCATAGACAGCACCCTAGAGACAGCTTCATCAATAGCTGCATCCACTTTCTGCTTCCTGAACACCTTAAGGATGTCTTCGTCCTCACTTTCATCGATAGATTCTGAGTCATGTCGAAATCCTCGCAAACCAACTCCTCGTCTGCGCCACCTTAGTATAACCTTGTCCAGTATGCCAACTGCCCAGCAAACCTTACTATTCTTCCTCACCTGATAGCCCCTCACATGAGCCTGAATGACGAGAACAAGATATGAGTCTCATCTTCTGCCTTAACTGGTTTGTTCAACTTTAGTATTTAAATCCAATTAAAAAAGAAACCCAGACTTAAAGTTTAAATCAGTCTAAAGCAAGGTTCATGTTGCTGTCCATGCTCGTGTTAGAAAAACACACCTTATTTCAGGAAAGCAATGTACCAGCGGCAAATAGATAGCATGATTTAAGGTGCATTTTCTTTTTCATCAGTTACATAAGACATAGGTCGTACAAAAGAAATGCACATCCATCCACCGATTTTATCAGAGTTTTCTAGATTACTTGATAAGAGCCTTTTTTCTCCTTTGGTTTACCTAATAGATTTCTGGTTTGTGATCTCTCACATTTAGATTTCTTTACCTGGAAAATCATCTGACTCCTTAGTTTTTTGTCTAAAATCTTATCCTTGCGTCCAAACATATTGGTTATTCTGCTTATTAATGTCCTTATAAGACGGTAGACATAGAGAAGACGCTTTTTATGAGAAAACAACAAGGCTAGGTCAGAAAATGCGCCAGTTAATCAGTGGCATTATAGCCATCAAGTTTTCTCTTGATCACAAGGCAGAATGACATACCTGTATCTTTACAACTTTCTGGCGGAATGCAAGGAAGTCCTTCCTACCTTTCCAGCCTCTATATTTCTTCTGAATAGATAAAGCAGCTGAGTTATAGTCACGTACATTGCGGAACGCCAACTTTGAAGCCTCTGAAATCCTCCGAATGTTGTGTGCTAATATGCAGTATTCATCTCTAACAGCATCACCAATGGCAACTGCAGCTTCTCTCTGCTGCCTCTTCCGAAATGAATGAGCACGAAAGGCAGACTGTATACGTGCAGCAGCCTGAGCAGAATTCCGAACCGCAGCCAGTGTATGCTTAAGAAAAACCTGATCCTCATTGGAAGAGGAGCTTTCCTTTGATAAACTATTCACTGTTCTTTCTGCTTCGACGGCAGCAGATCCTTTAGATAGTTCACTTTCCTCCAGTGTGAGGGATGACAGGTGACTAGTTAGCGCAACTTCTGAAAGATAACCAGCAAGTCCCATATGGCCCCAGGTAGCAGCAATTGCTGCTGCTGTCTTACCAGTAGGGTCCTGTGAATTGGGATCTGTAACTGCTCCAGCTGATGCACCCGATGCTATCAGAGCAGCAACCATCTTTTCCCTGTCACAAAATAGCATTTGAAGTTGATATGTTCTGGCAAAATACATGAGTTTATCAGTGAACGGCTTTACCTATGGTGATACTAACAGGGAGCTGCAGATATTGGGTCCACTGTTTGGGAACTCAGGGAAGAAATTGAAGATAAAGATGGTGTTATAAAGCTGGTTGATCAGGGCAATATCAACAACTCTGCTGAATGTCCATCAGTTTCTGCTATATGTTTCTTCAGGTCCATGATTCTCAGAAATTCAAGAAAAGAACAAAAAAATGTAATCTTTGTGATTTCACACGAGTCCGCTTCAAATTTTATTGTTGTTTTGCAAAACTATAAAATAACAGTTTAACTGGACTTGGATGCAAGTACTAAAAGAGGCTTGAAGTAATTAGAAGCTGCGACTAGATTTCATTTTACCTTTTCCAACGGGAGGGTTTTGGATAAAACACAATCATGGAATGCCCACAGCTAAACACCCTCCCCTCATTCTCTTCCTAGACCATCAATGTGTAGCTAATGACTAAAAAACACTTCTACAGAATTAAGCTCGCCCAATACAACAAAAGAAACATGCTTCCAGGAATTAGAAAGAAAGCACTAGCAGGGTTTGCCGCTATAGATCAATGTCACTGTTATGTATAGCACTGTGGAGCCTTCTAGGGGCTGCGCCAAGCAACTTCATGTAATATGTTAAAAAGTATAATTATTCATTTGTTTTCCTGTAGTAGTCCAGTACCACTTGTAATAGGAAAGAAGTTGACTAAGAAGTTTGCAAAATTCAGAACTTCAGGTTGGAGACAAGGAATGTTATTTCCCCCTATATTTCAACCGAGTACAATCATATCAGCTTCTTTCGGAGATTGATTAGCCATCTAGTTACAATGTCTATTCCATCTGGGTCTTCCTTAGGCGCTTTTTTTACCGACTCAGTGAAATTGGCCATTGCAAGGTTGTTGACCAAATTCCCCAATCTTATTGCTTTTGTGCAGCCCACAAACTCATAGAAAAGTGAAAAATGAAGAAGTAGACAAGCTGATCACTGTTATATTCTATGGTAACATGTTAATGCAATGGGATAGAATTGCACACATTGATTAGCCTGTTCGTGATACCACGGCTTTCTGTTGAAGGAGATTAATGGCGTAGAACAATCAATTGCTCAAGATAGCAAATAAATTTAGTTGATAACATCTTCAAACTAGAAGATGCCAAACATCATACTGCAAGATACCACATGGAAATGAAATGTCCGAAGGAAGTTTCTGGAAAACAAAAATAAATATACCTCCCAAATCGTGCGGCCCAGTGAAGTGCAGTCCACCCATTAATGTCGCGGAAATTAATGCTTACTCCAGAATTCAGAACTGGTTTCAACGCCCATTCCAACCCCAATCCAGCGGCCATGTGTATGATACCTTGTTCTTTCTTTGATAAAGAGCAGCCTCTGAGGTTGTTCTTCTGTAATTTGCATGAAAGCCACACTTCCAACTTGTCCTTCAGAAGTTCTTGGAGAAGCCAATCAAGAGTGCTTGATGATGTTGAAGTGCCAACTAAAAGTGAATCAATGATTTGGCTCCATGAGTCCTCAGACATCCTTGATTTCCCCAACAAATTAATTCTTGATCTAGAGACATCTCCTTTTGGCAGGAGATCAGATAGTAGCATTTGCACAAATCTGACAAGCAACAAGAGTTCCTCGGAACTCTTATTAACCTCTGTTTTAGGTAGATTACTGTGTGTACAAACATTAGGCTTAGCACGATATTCAAACTCCCTAACTTCACTACAAGATTCCTGATTCCCAGAAGTGATGCAAATATTGACTTTTCCCTGAAAGTGAGGTGGAGAATGGCAGCAGAGGACACCTTCCTGAATAATCTGAACTGGAACTTCAGAGTCACCAATCATACAAGCCCATGCACACTCTGATGGATCAGAGAGGAAAGACCCAATAATGATGATCTGCAAGTTGAATTCAAACCTTGAATTTCTACATTTGGAAGTCAATATGAAACTAAAGAAACTCGAACAAATTTAACAATGAATTTGTTAATATTTGGTTGTGCTAACATAAGCAAAACAACGTACTTTTCTATTGTCTACTCCGAGCAAAAGGACATAAATCATGACAATTGTATCTATACAGGTCCACAGGATAAGCATAATCAAATCCTCGCTAATCTCAGCCAAGAATTTGCCAAGAAAACCCAAGATTTTAAATCCCAGGCAGGGACGATCAACATATAAAATTATGAAATATCTGCTACTAAATTTTATGACATATACCTTTGCACCCTCGGATGAATAACACCAATCTGGAGATATCTCACGGATAGTGAACTTCTGCTTTTGGGCACAGGTCAAACTTATGTTACTTTCAAGAGAAGTTCCCGAACCATCTTGGTCAAATAATGATGAATAGTAGTGTTGAGTGGTCCCATACGCATGTGGTACAGAAGAATATGCATGGTATTTCTGAGAATCTACATGTTGTAGACTTGAAAGAACTGCCAGAGTAAGATGGTTATCAGAGTTCTTGTCAAATCAAAGATTCGAAAAGTTATAAATGAAAAATAGCTAATAAGAAATCTTACTAGCATACTCTGCTCCAAGTTTTGTTTGCAACTCAAGATTTGGCAACTTCTGGGAGCTGTATAGCACCTCATTCCAAATGTCAACTTCTACTGCTGGGAGTTGATGACGTTGTTGAACTCCGTCACCTTTAAAGTCATGCCCCATGAGCACCCCCCATGCCGCTTTTGGTTTCGCTCCTAATTCTGTTAACACATCAAGTATTTGACATGAAAACAGGGAAAAAAAAAAAAGGAGCTCATTAATGGTATACCTGATTGTTCTGGAAGAAGATCTGGAACATTTGGTGTCTGACCAGATAATTCATAATCACATAGCACGTCTTCTAAATCATTTGAATCCTCATTCTCGACATAGAACGTCTTCATTTCTTCCACCTCCTCATCATTTAAACTCAGTTGCTGTTCAATTCTTCGCAATGCCCGACTTAAATCCGGCACTGATGAACTACTGACCTCATCAGTTCTCTCTATAATATCGAAATGATTTGGCACAGGATCCTTCATTTGACTAGAGCTAATCTCCACGGAGCTGGGACTTGATTGATTATGATTCAATTCATAAGATTCACCAATGTCAAAAGAAGAGTCTGGTTGTTGTGTTGGTAAAGAGTTATGACTAGGATTGACGGCAGATGAACAAAATGTTGAAAACTGAGACGTTGATCCAGCATTCTGCTTTCCCTGTAATACACGATTAAATTGCAGGAAAGCTCATGAAGTCATGGAATACTATACAAACAGACAAAGCCTATATATAAAGGATTGATTCGTTTGCATATACTGATTGCAATGAAATTTAGCTTGGACCACAAGTTGGTGAAACAGAAAACCTTTGTCTAAGAGATATTAAGGTAAGAACTTCAACATGAATGACAAGACTTTTGTTCCATCCAGGAAGTCAGTGCTACCTCTAGTCAGAGCCTTCAATATCTGATCAGCAGAATAATGAACGAGAAAACATATGCAAATGGGCAGTCAAAGTGATTGTGATCTGAATGATAGAAGGACAACATTATTATAACTGTAGTTAAAATATATCTGCTTTGCCCAAATTGAACTCAAGAATACTTACTGCGCCAATATCTCTGTAGTGAACAAGAACGATGTGCTCGTATTTCCTGGTACAACAAAAAATTTATTTAGAAGATAAAGGAAGAGGGGAGAGTGATTGAAACAGGTAAAATAATAGTTAAAAATTTAAAATTAACTTCAAGCCAATAGTCTATCTTGAAATAAGTCAGAACTGGACGCTTATATACAGCTGTATCCATAAGTTATTATCTTCTATTTTTAAGCAGTTTTAAATTTAAAGATATACAAAACCATGTAAACTTCAATGCTACACTGTAACATATATTTGAGTTACTGCTCAACCAAGAGCTAAGGCAAATACCGATATCAACTAAATCTACAAACTTACGGATCCAACATCCAATAGCTGCGCCTTTGAAAGTTAGAATTCTCCTCCCCATGGGCATAATAACAGTTTAGGGCTTCTACATTCCCAACCTAGTAATAAGAAGAATGTCAGGAAAAAGTTTCACATAAACTAGCATCCCATCCAGTAAATTCCATGGTTAACCATGTCTGCTTGCATAATGAATACGGGAAGATGACATGTTAAACATCAAACTTGAGATGCTGTTCTTCATTCAACAGCCAAAAAGACCTTGTAGGTTGGTTCCTCTTTAGATGATTGTTCTATGGATTACATAACAGTAAAAGTACATTAACACTTTTAAATCAATGCATGATTGTTGTGAACCAAATCGAGCTGGTGCAGACTAGTGATGGTATTTTTGAACATTTAATGTGCATATATTACGCACCAGAAATACCAAATCCAGAGGTTATGCTTTGATAAATTAGATTTCCAGATAAATTCTTACCAACATCAACAAATAGAGATGAGGAGGCCTTTCACAGAATGGTGATGGAAGAAGTTCGAAGGAAGATTAAGAATAAGAACAAGAACAAGAAACAGAAAACAAATGCAATAAGTTAAGTGAACCCAACAATCAGAATATCACCAACAACCTTAAGCCGTTCATGTGCTTCAGCAATAGTTCTCTGATCCCTCCTTCTACGCCACCTATGACCATCTTTGCGAAAAAATCTTAGTACTTGCTTGTTGAACAGATACAAAGATCCACCTGTTAAGCAATGGTTTGCTGAGATGGAAGATAACCGATGACCATTGGGACCATACAGGGGGGTTCCTCCCTGGTCCGATATATGTCAAATCCTTGAACACAGATCATATGAAGCACTCAATAAAAGAAAGAGAAGAAGCTAATATCAACATTACTAGGTGGTTTTTGAGGGATTTGGTGGGTGAGCTGGTGCTCCTCATAATTCTGTAAGATGAGAAACACTTCAACTGGCTTGAGCCACCGAGTTTGAGCTTCCCGAACAAGATGATTGATATCATATCCTGAAGAAAATTTGCATATAACAGAAGCAGTTGGATGAGTGAAGACAACATCATGGAATAATTAAGGCATTGTTTTGGATCTTAGATTCGATTGAGGAAACTTGTGAGAGAAATCAATTTCTATTGTTTTGTTTTAGAGGAAACTGCCAAGAAAATAATTGGACATATATGATGAACCAACATCCTAGCTAATCTTTCTAAGGTAATTTCATTGTTTTCATGATAACCAACTGCCCTGAACACTTTTATGCTACACAAATTGATGCTTCTTCTTTTGCTAGAAGGAAAAAATGAGATGAAAACCAGTTTCTAATAAGTATAATCTTTCATTTTATTTTTCTATACTAAACACGGTAAATTCAAAAGGTAAAAGAATGTATGACGAAGCACAAAACATATCCTAACTATCCAGCTGTAACAAAGTCTTGTGTTTTTCCAGGGAATCTTAACACCATTAAATCTGAAAGCGAGGCAAACAGCAGCGCTGAGCTGTATTACCTCAATCAAAACAAAAAGCAGCCCTGAGCTGGATTACCTCATTCAAAACAACAAGCAGCCGGAGCTGTATTACCTCATTCAAACAAACAAGCTACCTATTAAGATTGAGTAGACCTCAGGGGAAGCTTAAAACTTTTGAGATTATTATTCATCGGTAAATGCAGGGAACCTCGCATGATTAATTAGGAAATTAAACTCATAAATATGATTTAAGAAATGAAAATGGTAGAAGTAAGAGCTAGTTTGGGAAATTTAAAAAAAAAATAAAAATAAAGAGGAAGAAATGATGTGAACCTGATTGCATCATGGGAGCGCAGGGGCGGAGCAGTGAGCAGGAAAACTCGAGAGCGAAAGAATGGTGGTAGGGAAAACAGTAGTTAAGCAGCAGCGTGAGTGATGATGGGTAGGGAGGAGAAGATGGATGGATCTGAGGACGAGCAGAGCAGAGCAGAGTAGAGAAGAGTAGACAGCACACACATAGGCACAGCAGGTGCAGTGATCAAAACTCAAAAGTGAAATAGGCATAGCAGAGGTATAGCGTTGACTCACACTCAACCTCAACCCCTATTCATTTGGTTCATACTCAAAACTAATTTGTGGTCAATTATGCTTTCTAATTACATTACAACAACAATCTCATCTCACTTTGAAATAACTTTAATGTACGTCCTCCAATCTTCTTTTTTAATTCTTATAAATAAATAAATCAAGGATACAAAAGCCAAAGCAAAAGAAAATATTATAAATCTTTTAAGTTTTAAGATAATTAAACCATAAAATGAAAATTATAAATAGAATTGAAGATGTATTAATTACTGGATTTAGATCCAGGCTCTACCGCCCATGCACCCAATCTTAATTAATTATTAATTATAGAAGAAGATGAAAGAGTGGGTGGAGAGGAACAATTCATCATTACCCCTTCACCTTCACGTGCTTTCATATATGTTTGTGTAATGTAAAGAGGCGAGCATCTAAGTAACTTGATCCCCTCCCTCCCGCCCCACTCTCCATATCTCTTTTTAATTTCATCAATCCCACAACTACCTTCCTCCTACTTATATAATCCCCCTCTTCATCATCCCCGCATAATATTAATTCATTTCAACATATTTACGATCATGTCGGATTGGGGCCCCGTGTTTGTGAGTGTCTTACTCTTCGTATTGCTCTCGCCAGGACTGCTTTTCCAGCTGCCGGGGCACCGCCGTTGGGTGGAATTCGGGAATTTCCACACCAGTGGGGCTGCCGTCATGGTTCATGCTTTGTTTTTCTTTGCTCTCATTTGTGTTTTCATGATAGCAATTAGAGTTCATTTGTACCTTGGCTGAATCTTACAGTCTTTTCCTTAATTACGTAATCAATCATGGAATATTATTTGTTTCTTCTACTGCGCTACGTACGTACTGCACTCACTATGATCATACAATACCCTATCATGATCACCTAACGTCTGATTTAATTAATTATTTTAAGACCATGTATGATTTATATATTTTCTTCTTCATTGAAAGGCCATCAATCCATTTATAATTACAATATATATATATATATATATATTCCTTCCTAGATGTACACATGGCAAACGTTGTTTAAATAAGTGGGGGGAATTCCAGAATCAACGATTAAGACTATTCATTGCTCATTGTTAATTCTTAATTAATTCATCTGTTCCACAAAAGAAAAACTAATGCTAAATCTAATTCAACAAGTGTAAGATAAAATTTTCAATTTGTTGGGTTTTTATCCCATCCGAATCAGCCCATAATTACAAACACTAATGAACCATTATGAAAATTAAAAAATTAGTGGATTACAAAAACCCTTAAATAATTACATACCAATATTATAATAAATTTTTAATAATATAAAAAATGGATTACAAATCTAATAATATTAATATAAAATAAACCATGGAGCCAGATGTGGGAGAAGTTCACAGCCACTTAAGCCTGCAACAACACACGGTTGCCATATCCAACTCAAAGCCACAAAGGCCCCAACTATGCAAGTCACCAAAAGCTTCAACCGCTCAAGCCACAAAGGCTTCAAACACCCCACAAAAATTAGCCTTCGTCACAAAGACTCCAAACCACAAAAGTTTTTCATGGAGAACACTGTTTGGAGAAAGGGTGAGAATATTTTGTTTTGTTATCTGTTAGATTGATTATCATAATCATGGAGGAATATGTATTTATAGTGCGACAACATTAATGGCGGTGAATGATTAGGGCTGTGGAAGAAGAAAATTGAGGAAAGATGACAGAGAGAGAGAGAGAGAGAAGAAGAAGAAGAGTGAAAAGATGGGTTACTGCAGTAGATTAGGGAAATAAGAAGCCAAAAGGAGCGGGTCGGGTAAATGGGCTTGGGCAAATGGAGTGGGTTGAGTGAAGAGAGTGGGCCAAAGATGGTTGGACAATCATCCAAATGTATGTGGGCTTGGGCCTACAGTTTTGGTCTTGGGCCAAAAATAATTTCCAACATAATGGAGACTACTGCAGTAAAACATTTCGATGATCAGTTTGACTACTCTAATAGACGTGTATGTATATATATATATGCACGGGGGATTACGTATTTCTAGAAGATTATTGATGGATTGAAAATCAATCAATTCATTGATTTGGTGTGCATTCAGTAGTAGTACTGTAGTGAGATATATAGATGGCAAATCAAGGAACTAATTAAGAAGTTGGAATGCCTGAAAAAAATTCACTTTTATTAAACGTTCTGATCCCTACACACACCATGCACGCATCTGCGATGTCTAACCCTAACCCTAGTGATAGCAGATATGGACAAGCAACGGAGGATAAGGCTAGTGAGGATGGTGAATAGGCGGGAGATGAGGAACTTCACTCCATATTTGATTTCAAACAGTTCCTGGGGTTAGTGAAGCATGTCTTTGAACATGGGGACGCTGAAGCGTTTCAATTTTAGATCGTCTGCGAACTAAGTGGGAAGCCCGATCTCCAAGAATGATGAGCACATACTTGTGGACTTGGAGGTTGATGCAGCTGACCCCCAACAACCATATATGGCGGCCATGCAGGGTAATACCCCTACTTCTGTGAGGGTTTCTAGCCCTAAACCTCTGACAGTGGAAAGGGAAGGTCTGATGCGCTTACTCCGGCTATACATGATGGCAACAAGACAGTGGGTGGGTTGCTGACCCAAGAAATCTTTATTGACAACATATTATTACAAGAAATGAGGGACCGATTTGCCAAGGGGTTTCACAACTCTTTCAGAAGACGCTAAAGTACATTCCCCATTTGTGCAAAAAGGGGAAGTGAAGGTGCATCCAACGATTGAGATGGTGCGATTTGGATGAAAAAGATGGAGTACAACGGTGGTGGATTACTTTCTTGGATGCAAGCCATACTTCCCCCAACTTAATGCATATGTCTGATCTATTTAGGTAGATATCACAGAGGTGTCCACCACTTTCAACGGGTTTTAATTTTTCCAGTTCAAGACGGTAGGTGCTATGGAACAAATCATAGAGGGTTGTCCGTAGCTGTTCCAAGGTCAACCAATAGTCTTACGATGATGGGAACCGGGACTGTCTCTTAGGAAACATTGTCATATACATGTTGCAATATGGATCAAGCTCAAACATCTACTAGTGGAGCTGTGGACAGATGATGGACTTAGCATTGTGGAGAGTGTGGTGGGTAATCCATTGTACCTGGATGCTATTACACACATGTGTGCTCGAATAGATTATGAAAGAGTATGCGTCATGCTGGAGTATGATGCAAAATTGCTGAAATATTTGGTGGTAATGATACCAAATATTGACAAGGGACAACCAACTCCATGCAAAGTGGGATGTGGAATATGAATTGATTCCTAGCAAGTGCCTCAAATGTAAATCATCCGGGCACTCCCAAGTTAACTGCCCCTTAACCAAGGGACAAGGGAAACCCCTGTTAATGTCTATGTTGTAAAGAAAGCGCATGAGTTTCATTCAACAAGGAATGACCAAAGGAATAGTAACATACGGGTGACATAGATGACTCAAGTCAGAGCCATGTTGTAGTAGCCACTTAGGTAACCATTGTGCTCGTGGGGGCGGACAACCTGAATCATATACCGAACCCACTTATGTACTCCCTACACTTGGAGAAAGGGAAAGATATAGTGCTATACAATCATTTTCAACCTCTGCTGTTGGACGGAGAGTTGGGGGAGTCATCCAAGGGCCCTAATGAAAGCAACCCTAAGGAGGATATGTCGAGATTCCAGCCGCTACTTGGAATGTTAGAGTTCTGAATCGCAAGACCCATCAAATTGCGGTGGCAGAGCTCGTGAAGGAGTTTCGGATGAAGTTCTGTGGTTTACTAGAAACGAGAGTAGCTAACACTAATTTCCACCGTGTGCAGGCTGCTACATTGAATTGGGAATGGTTCACTAAGGTGGGAAACATTTAGGTTGTTGTGGATTCAAATGATGTTCTTATCGAAATTTTTATGGTGCATCGACAACTCATCCAGTGCCAAGTGATGGCCCTACAAATTAATTCCACATGTTTGATAAGGGTCACCTATGGGGATAATGAAGCAGGAGCGCAAAGGGATTCATGGCATAACATTTTGCAGATTGCCAAGGGCATTGATCAAACCCCATGGGTGCTCATAGGTGATTTTAATATAGTGCTAAATTAAAGTGAAATCAGATGAGATCATATAACGTCCACCTCAGTCATGAGTGAATTTCATGAATGTGTTATAGCAGCAGGCTTTACCACCCTACCCATGAGAGGTTGTTTGTATACATGGTTTAATCAAAGTGAAGCACCACGTGGACTGTGGAAGAGACTGGATAGGGTCATGGCCAATGAGACTTGGTTGAGCAAGTGGAGGAGAGCTACTATATCAGCTCGAACCCAAGAACTTCTAACCATTCACCGCTCATCTTGCAAGGGGAACAAGTATTGCATGGGCTAACCATTTTTCGATTTGATAACTACTCGGCGAAGCACCCTGAATTCTTATAAGAGGTGGGGCAAATATGACAACATAACATTCATGGTGCAATTATGTACGGGGTGGTAAAGAAGCTACAATTGCTAAAACGAACATTTCGAGCTTTGCGTAAGAAGAAGAGGGATCTTACCCAAAACATTCAAATGGCTGCAAAGTTGCTTGCCAAAGCGCATGAGCTAACACTTGTTGGAAGGTCTATGTAGATGCGGTGGGCCCGGAGCAAGCTATGCTTAAGCAATGTGCTAAACTACGTTGGCTAAAACATGGGGATCAATGCTCTAGGATTTTTTTTTTCAGGAGGGTACAATAGAAAAAAAACATGCAAAGGGTCTTTCATATTACAATTCCCCAAGGTGACCTCGTTACTGACAACATTGGGGGTGCAAGAGGAATTTGTGAACTTCTTTCAGACATTGCTAGGTGTTGAGGCTACGTATAGATATTAACCTACAGTACCTCGCACCCTGGGTTCAACATAGACTTACCATTGATGAGGCTGATGAACTAGTGAGGTAGATACAGAGGAGAGAGGTGTACGATGCCTTATTAAGTATTTCGGATGACAAAGCTCTAGGACTGGATGGATACTCAACTTGCTTCTTTGAATTGGCATGGCCTTGAATTGGTGAAAATATTACTGATGCAGCGTTGGACTTCTTTCGCACGGGCAGAATGCTGAAGCAGATTAATGCTACCTTGCTAGTGCTCATCCCCGAAGTACATAGCCCAAGTACTATGGAAGATTTTCGACCAATAGCCTGCTGCAATGTCCTCTATAAACTCATAGCCAAGATATTAGTGACACAAATACAAGGGGTTATGGGAGCATTGGTGCATGTTTCTCAAAATGCATTTGTTCTGGGAAGGAAAGTTGTTAACATATTACTGGCTCACAAATTACTTGTAGCTTACAATCAGAAGCAATTACCTCTTTGTTGCGCTGTTAAAGTGGACTTACGAAATGCCTATAATATGATAGAGTGGGACTTCTTACTAGCAACTTTTGAACTTTTTAACTTTCCTCCCAAGTTCATAGGTTGGATCAAAGAATGTGTAACCTTGACAACATTCTCCATTAATCTGAATGGGCTAGTACATGGTTTCTTCAAAGGAGCTAGAGGTCTACGGCAGGGGGATCCCTTATAGCCTTACTTATTTGTACTTGTCATGAAAGTTTTTCATACAATCTTCAAAGCCAGAATAGCCCAGATGACGTCTTCAGATATCATTGGAAGTGTTCCCATACGCAACTATAATGCTCTGCTTCGCCGATGATCTGTTTTTATTTTGTGAAGCTGAAGCAGGCTTGGTCATAGTGGTCCACCAGGTGCTGGAGCGATTTGCTTTGTTATTTGGGTTACAAGTCAATCTCCAAAACAGTCAAGTTATACTATCAAAGTCTACTGAATATATTAAGCCGCTGCTGCTTGATATACTTGGCTTCTAAGAGGGCGAGCTACCAGTAAAATATATAGGCCTTCCCTTGATGTCCACCAGATTAGCTATTGCTAATTGTCGACCTTTAATCCTGAAGTTAGATAAGAAAATTCAGGGGTGGGGTCAATTTCAGCTTTCATTTGTAGGGAGGCTGCAATTGATCAAGTCCGTCCTAATGACGATGCAACAGTGTTGGGTTTCAACGTTTTTATTACCCAAGGGTGTTGTGAAGGCTATTGAATCGAGACTTAAACAATTTCTCTAGAAAGGTAGCAATGCTATAGGACTTGCTAAGGTATCTTGGGTACACCGGCTTCTCGAGGAGGGTGGCTTGGGAATTCCTGACATTGCTGCTATGAATCGTGCCCTCATGCGTAAGCATCTCTTTGAACTGGTGGTCAACCCCTCTTCTATTTGGGTGCATTGGATTGCACATTACAAACTTAGGAATAAGTCACTTTGGACAATGAGTATGGCAATGAAAACTTGGAATTAGAGGAAGATTGTTAAGCTTAGAATGTTCTTGCTATAATTGATTGAATACAAAGTGAGTAATGGAAATAAGTTCCTATTGTAACATGACCCTTGGTCCTCAAAGGGTCCCCTACTTCACCAGTTTCCTCAAGCACCCCTGCTCACTGGTTTGCCAGAGGACTCACCACTCAACATGATTATAAGATCTGGAGAATGGCGCTGACCATCAGCTAGAAGGCACATAGCCGAGCTAATGAACTATATTGGATGCATGCCACCTATTCACTAGGGCGATGACCAGATTCTATGGAGGAACAACAGGTAATTTCATCACATCAGACGTATACAAGTTTTTTACACCATAGATGCCAAAGGTAGCGTGGAGTGCTCTACTACGAGGGCGCCTCAAAACTCCGAGATGTTCATTTGTCTTATGGCTTGCTATTCTTGGACGGCTAACCACTATGGATAAGCCTTAGATGCGGCGAGTACACCAAGATTGCATCCTCTATGATGCACATTACTTGGAAACCCATGACCACTTATTTTTTCACTATGCATTTTCCTCTGAGTGCTTGCAGATTGTAAGGAGGAAGGTCAAATTGCAATGGCTATTTAATGATTGGAGTAGGGGGATTCTTTGGGCTACAACGAGATGGAGAGGGAAGCCCTACATTAATGCTGCTTATAAGGCTCTACTAGCGGCTAAACGTTTGGAGAGAACGGAGTGTACGAAGGTTCCACCAAAAATCACAAACACCTATGCAAATTGCTAAACACATATTAGAACATGTGAAACAACGCATTCTTAGCGCAAATGTCCCTTTTAGTTTGCAGTTTTCAGTCCTATATAGACTTTGGAGGATCCCATGGACGGCAGAAACTAACTCGGTAGTTGCATATTAATTTTTATTTCATTAATGCAAATTACCTTTACCTAAAACAAAAGTTGAAAAAAAGCATGAGTACTGTTAATTCATGTGTGCTTGGAGTCTGATCATAAGTAGATGGCAAATAGCAATGATGATCAAGTTAATTCAAGTTAGAGATAATTATACCATCCTCTCCCGAGATTTTTTGTAACGATAAATATAATTTTTTTGTAATTTAAAAAATTATATTTAGTATACTTTAAAATTTATCTCTTTTCAACAAATGAATAGATTTAAAATTTATCAAATTTAATTATATTATAAAAAAATAAAGAAAAATTCATATTTAACCCTGATTGACTTATTACTAACTTATAAAACATATATTTTTTTCACTAAACGATCATTATACATTTTCCCACATTATAAGGATAATTGATTATAAAAGATTTGTTTAATCTGTTACAAGTCAAATTTAAATAAATATAATTTTTTTTTATTTTTTTTACCAATAGCAATTTTTGACTAATGAGAGATATATTTATTGGATAAAAATAAATATTATGGATACTAAATATAATTTTTATAAAAAATTTATATATAATTATATCGGAGATGAGGTAATTATCCCAAAATTACATACTTTGCAACAGCAATAATTGAGTTGGATCCGAAGTTGTCATAATCATCATATATTTATGACATAATTAAGAGTTATGCCATAATATATAATATTATTAACTAGTACTACAATTCACCAAAAACGTTTCACCCTCAAAGTCATTACGTGTTTTAATTGAAGAGTTAAAGACTTATATAAGATTCGTGTCAGCAATTGTGCCCCAATCAAGTGTGTGTGTGTGTGTGGGGTAATTAATAAAAATTGGGTTTGAATTTTATAGCTTTAACTGAAGAATTGACTAAATTTAGATTTATTTACTTAATCCAAAGTAGTCTAATTTGTTAACCACTCCAACTCCATCTCCACATCTCACCATTTATGTATACAACAAAATGTTACATGGAAACGTCAAAAAGCATTACGATAATTGGGAACTCAGTTGACGATGACGGAATAACCCGCAACTCAATCAAAATTGTCGGTGCAAATTAAATAGGGTTAGGGACTTGGGGGTGGTGGCGTCATGTTCAAGATGATTCTGCCACGTACTTACTATCCATCTATATATTATGTGGGTGCAGTACAGTTTGGATAGATCATTTGAGTTGTGTCATCCTCACCTCTCTCTCTCACACGCTACCTCCCTCTTTGCTTCCCTACAAAAAAAAAAATTGTTGTGTATTTATTCTTTGCTTCGCAGTAGTGATCATCTCGTAGTTTGGAATAATAATTAAAGAATCTCCCAGGCAGGCCAAATACTTTCACATTTATATATAGCCATATACGCACACAGTGAGTGAAGGCATACCACAGCAGCAAGTAGAAGAATTTCTAGAGAGAAAGTAACTAGTTTGAGAGAGAGAGAGAGAGAGAGATAGGAGGAGGTAGGTATAGGATCCGCAGGATGTCTGCAGATTGGGGACCGGTGGTGATAGCGGTGGTGCTGTTCGTGTTGCTCAGTCCGGGGCTGCTTTTCCAGTTACCTGGGCGTGGGCGGGTTGTGGAGTTCGGCAACATGCAGACAAGTGGGCTTTCTATTTTAGTCCACACAATCATTTATTTTGGGCTTATCACTATTTTCCTCATTGCCATTGGCGTCCACATCCACACTGGTTAACCTTCACTGCTTGCTTCCTAATTTGTTGTTTTGCTGGTTGTCATGAGCTGCTGATTCATTACCAGGTTTTTACATATGTGCTTACTGATTTTCATCTGTCTACCAGACTTGTTCAACTACTTTTCTTGTATCGGATTCCGACTACTACTCTTTTCCACTCAATCAATCAATGATTTAATGAATTGAAGCGTGATTAATTAATTATTGAGTGGTGGGTCTTCTATCTGCTAATATAACAGAGAGGAGGAATGGATAATGGAATGAGTTTGTGAGCTTGTTTTTCATTATCCAAGCCCAAGTTGGATCTCAACAAATTTCCTTATCTTTGTTCCGCCCAATCCCACCATGCACTTTTTCTTTATTTCTTTTTGTTCAACTACACACACACAAACGTCGTACAATATATTCTCTGCTTGTGAATGAATCTGTGTTATCATCAATCAGTCTTGTGAACAAGATTAATTCATTCTTCACAATATATATATATATATATATATATATATATGATGATGAATCATTTCCCACTGACCACTTTCCAAACTTCGTCTTACCATTTTCCAAAGAGGAAAAAAAAAAAAAAGAAACACAAAGGAAAGGGCCATTGAATATGAAAACAATGATTTATATGCGTTGGATGGATATGATACATTTTGAAATTGATGTGTAATAAACCACAAATTAAGGCAGAGAAATGGTTTGCAGTAGTTACACTCCTAAAGAAGAATCATACAAACTCTAATGGCAATACCAACGTATTCAGAATCAAAAGATATGTATGTGGCCACAGAAATTGATTTTGGTGCATGTTGGGTCTTCCCTTCTCCTTGACAAGAAAAAATAGCAGATCCGCTCTTCTTCTTTTCCATATCACCTGTTGGTGTAGTATCCTCAAAACACAGAGAGAAATATCCACAGTCGTGCAACCAGACAGAGCCCTAAGTATGTATGAATACATAATATATTGCAGGTTGCAGGTGCAGCACCAAAACAAGAAGCATGCTCATCCTGCTTATCCCACCTCCTGCAGCCATCTAAATCTTCATCATAAAAGCTTCCACGCTGCGATGCAATGCAACCCAAAACCAGGTCAACTCTTTCCTTACCACAACCTTCCAACTTCCACAAAAACAACCACCAAACACACAGCACAGGCAACAACCTTGTTTCAGTGACAGCGGAATTCAACATAGTCAACAATCCAGAGCAACCAAAACTCAACCAATCTATACCCCTCACCAATGTTTGATTCAACCTTCTTAATCAACAAACCACCAGTCACCCAGAAACATGTGTGTATTTCTCTATTCCCCTACAACTACTCACAATAAACCTTCAACCGAGACAATCTCCATTTGCATCATAAAAGCAGAACCAAGCTCCAAATTAACATCCATTACTCTACCAAAAGACATGCTTTTTAATTTTTCAATAGAAACATAATCCTGCAAAGAGGCACCTTTTCTTATCATGAATGATTAGTTCAACATTCAAATAACAAAATTCTATGATCCCCCCCCCCCCCAACAAACATCTCATAAACACAACAAGTTGACAAACAAAAAACTATTTTGCTAATTTATCGAGTCTTAAGCCAATCCATACGATTGACTATAATCCACAAAGGCATATATATTTACGAAAAGTACGATTAGATTTATGAGACAATAAACAGAAAAACCAAGTCTTGATTGAACAATCAACCCGACCTCCCAAAAACTCAATCTCAAAATCCTACCAGCATTAGGAAAAAGGAAAAAGAAAACCAGAAACAGAAAAAGAGCAGTTAAGAAAGTGAAATGACATAGATTCAATCGCAACAAAATGCAGTCTTGAACTAAAAAGACAAAAGGTAGGGCAGAATTCTTACAAGGAGCATCTTTTCTAGGCGGAGGCGCTGAATTACAGCACAGAATAGTTCTGCCAATCATGGAAATGCTGGAAACCACTCCCACAAAGTAGAAGAACATCGTCAAACCGAGAACCCAAGGCATCAAAAGAAAGCCGATAAAAAAAGTGAGCGATCCACACAGCATCAAAGCTAAAGATATTCCCAGAAGCAAAGAGGCGAAGCCCGCCGGTGTTATCTGCTGAAACGAGGGGGCAGAGGTCCTGGGGAGGTGGGTGGGCGGGGTTTGGTCGGAAAAATCAATGGGCGGCGATGGGGAACGTATAATATTCAAAACCAAAGCTGAGAGCTCGCAGAAAATCTTGGATTGGTAATCTTGTCGATTCCTCATAATTTTTGAAGAATTGTAAGTTAGGGGCGGGTGATTTGAAAAGAGGGTTGAGAAGATGGAGGGAAATGGATATACTCTAGTCTCTATATATTGGGAATGGATAAACAGAGTGAAGTGTTGAAATGATATGTAAAGTTGGTGGAGAGAGAGAGAGCCAAAAATTGAGAGCAATAAAAGGTAAAAGAAAAAATGAGAAGGGAAAGGGAAAGATAAAGGTGCCGACTGCTGAAGAGTGAGGAGAAGTGAAGACCCTCTTTCTATTTCTACTATTATTTGTTTGTTTGTTGTATTTGAAGGAATAATAGTTAGAGATGTTATGGTAGGACAAGCGAATGCTTAAGACTTAAAGAGTGGGTGTTGGTAGGTTTTGAGCTGTAGTTGTATTAAGTAAAAAGGAAAGGAAAGACTGATATGCATTGCGTGTAACAAAGAAAGAAACAAGTTCATGCACGCGCGCCTATATCTATAGAATAGTCAGATGTGAGAAAGCATCGATAGACTGGAAAGAGGTGGTGGTGGTGGTCTCAAAAAGAGCAACTTCATTCTTATTCTTGTGTAACGTTTACAGTGGATGGGGTGCAGACACAGTATCCATCAACGACTGACTTGCTGGTTTCATTGATTATTATTATTATTATTATTTATTGGTTTGAAGAAGATAAGAGAAAAAGTTGCAACACCAACACATAAATATCCAGTGCATTTAATTAGATTAATGTGGTCTAAACTCTTCGTTTGCATCACATTATTATATTGTATTTTCTCAGCTGAAAAGAGGTCAGGATGCAAACACGTTGTGTCCTCCCTCACCCACCTATATTATGTCAAGCAACCTGCCTGCCAAACACTAATATCATCATATATGAGACTCATCCTAACCTTTTCCATTTTAATATTATATACATACAAGTTTGTCCAGTTGGGCCGTCCATTTCTATTTGCATTGCTGCTATACCAATACCACCCATGAATAAGTAAGTGGGCTTGCTTCGTGTCTTGGGGCCTCTCATGTTTTGAGACAAACACACCCTTTTTTTCAAAAACCAAAAGGAAAAAAATGAAGGGAAATTCAATATTGTGGCATCAAACAAATGGATATCATTATTTCCAGGATTAATAATCTGTTGTTGTTTCCTCTTAAACGTCCCACCAGGATTCATTGTTATAATTAATAATGCTAAATAAATCAGTTGCTCTTCTCATAATTAAAGATGAAATAATGCTCTACTGATTTAAACTACTCATATTCTCTTCGAAAGTGAAGTGTCTATTTAATCTTATCGTAATATATAATTGGAAAAATGAGAATTCATGGTTAGGTGTCTGAGGTATAAAAAATTTGGCATGCTATTTGTGGAGAAAGGGGCGGTCACGTGTCACTGAGAAATGCTGACAATAGATACTAAGATTCAATGATTGTCCTTGTTGTCCACTACGTAGGCTCCCTCCTCTCCCTCCATTTCCTTTGCTCTGGAGCTCTCTCTTTCTACATGATAAAGCCCAAAAAGTAATAATTAATTAATAATTCCAAAGAGGGCGCTTAATAACCTGCATGTGTGCGTACAAATCTGTCATGCATCTTACTTGTGCCGCTCAACCATTGTAGTATATATACCAATCTTACTTCACTGCATTGTCTGCCTCTGTCTATTAATTTTGCCTTCTAATTTAGTTAGAACCAAACTATTGATCATCACAAGACCTACGTCTGTTTCTGTTGAGAAAAAAACAGAGTCCCCCTTGCCACCACCAAATCCACCGTTCTTGCTTTTTCCATTATATACATATATACACCATTAAGAAGATCGAGGAGGCCACCAGCTTTGAATATCTCCAAACCCATATATTTCCCATGGAAATCTAAGCTTGAAAGCAACCCCACTAGTTCACTCGAATGGTCCAGCTTCCAAACAACTCCGCCCCAGGTACGAAAAATTGGTATAAACCACCAAATCTTCCCATTAAACACAGAGCTAGGTCACACATGAAAAATACAAGCTTTTCATTTGCTCCTACTTATTGTTGTACAGTTGCACGTATAAGAAACCCACAAATATGCAATAATTGAATAGTGGTAAAAGGCTTAGGCAGCTCAACTTTGCTGAAATGAGCCAGCAGGCCATATCAGCAGCAATTCATTTGTACACAAGCTTCCTCCACTTAAGCTGTGTCACCAGTAGGAGGAAAATTAAAAACAAACATAAATATGTTGCTTTAAATTCATACCAACATTTGGGCATCAGGAATGATGTTAAGGTCCAGTATGACTTTCTTTGTCCTCCCACTTGTCATGCTTCCACCAATCTGCAACCGCAGTTGGAGAATAATCAGGTTACATTATTGCACTGCACGAATTTATTCAAACCTAATTAATTGAGCTGTTAGTTGTTTAAAGGTGGGAATTTTCAATCTCGGGTCACCTTCTCCTCAAGAACCCCCTTTTCTTCCACCAGCATCTTTTCCTGCATGCGCACAAAGGAATCAAGTAAGTACCCCTAGAATCAAGAGGTAATACATCATATTTCGCACTCTGCCATATTATTTTTGCACTTGTCTAATATTTTTTTTATGTCATTATCTCATCTGATACAACACTCATTTGGATAATCAAAATGCACTACCGCTTGGGTTGCATGGATGTTGCATTAATAGCCTTTTATCTTATTTTACATGCTGTCCTTTTAACGTTTTAGCTATCATTTCCTCTTCTAAGAAGAGTTTGCTACATTAAGATACTTTCTGAATTTGATAAAAAGGGTTCATAACTTTCGAGGTGGTAGTAGTAGTTTCAGGCAAGCTTCTCTGGTCTTCTTTACCACAACCTGATTATTTCAGAATCAGGTTATAGAGCCAAGGAAATTTTAACCAATCAAAAAACTTGTGGACAAGCCAAGATTGAGGAACACATCTACTCCTTTGCAGCAGTTCCTGAGACATTAGGATACTAAAGCAAAATACAACTTGTGGCATCAATCCTTCAAAAAGTAATGGAAAAAGTAAAACTGCATACCTTTTCATGAAGGCTTGATATAGAATCAAGAAGCAGATGTGTCTGCACAAAATGAGGGAGAGTTACTGACTTATGCAATAATCCATATACAAAAGATATCACAACCAATCTTACTGTGTACAGATAGAAAGCAATAAAGTAGGAGGCCTGTATACATACAATGACAATCCATGATACACATGGAAAAGGAAATAGGAAGAAGAACAAAAGAATTGATGCATGCAAGCAAAGAATTATTGTCTACCCTCCCTATATGTTTTAGGGTTGACAAGAAAGTTAGTGAAGAAACAGATCGTCTCTAATTTGAGCTTAACATCCTTAAACTACTGCAGTTATTTGAGCTCATAGTAGTCAGTGGTGCAAGGCACACAGTGGCGCCAAGGGCTCCTGGAGCCATGGCGCGTGGAGCACAGCGAGGCGCGCACCTCTTCAAAAGATGGCGCACATATAAGAAATAATGTATATATTTATATAATTAGTATTATTTTGACTAAATTAATGTATAAGGAGTTAAATAAGACGTATAAAACAACAAATTCGACATAACAAAACTTCATAAACTTAACAATACATATATAATTAAATTACTGAAATTTCATAGCATAGTTATATCATTAAAACATATGAAAAACTGGTAATTTTAATTTATATGTATACTTAATTAAGAAGTAAATAACATAATCATAGACTACTAGTCTACAAACAATTACATAATTAAATCAAAACAGTAACAATCTAAAGTTCTAAACACTAAACAGAGGAAAAAGAAAAAACCCAACAGGTCTAGTCACGCAGCAGCCGCTCAACTCAACAGTGAACGGCAGCGACAGACTACTATGGAAGAGAAGAATAAGAGAAGAACTGAAGAAGAAGATGCAACCTCAGAGGAAGAAGAGAACCGAATATTTATTTCTGCTGAAATTCCCTAATTTATTAGGGGTTTTTTTTATTGATGGGCCGGGCCACCCAGCCAGCAACCAGGCTGCTTAGGCCCGTCTTCATAAAGGCACGCCTGGAGCGGTCCATTAACTACTATGTTTGAGCTTTGCTTGATGAAAATTTCTATGCTTCCTCATGTAAACACCGAAAAGTACAAAGTGCTTAAACCAAATAGACGAAACACACACACACACACATAAGTGATAATAACACTGCATTCCTAAGGTTTGATGTAATTACATGTGGTTTGGAAAATTACATTTAGTGTTTCTGTCCAAGCCTTTCGTTATCAAACTATTCTTATACATTTTCACAAATGCTAACATTACCAATATTAGCAATTCCATAAACTTTGACTAATAGAAAAATCTATTTGTTATACATAAACAAATGTCCAGGACACTAAATATAATTTCCGAAATCATATGGGGTCCAAGTATAATTACACCAAACTTCAAGGGAGGGTGGTGTAATTATTCCACAAAAAAAGGATGCAGAGAGAACAAAGACAACCTAACAAAAGTGTAATTTCGGGCAGAATATGATTTGAAAGAAGGGTATCCTCTACGCTAAATTTGTTAGCGAGAAATTAAGCTCGGTTTCTAGGAGAGTAAATGGTGCCTCATAATCAGCTAGAGACCTACTGTTTCTGATGCCAGCAGAGTTTTCGAGCTCTTTCCAGGCTTTCCCTTTTTTACCCAATGGCAAAAGAGACTTCAGTTGACTTTGCAATGGAGTGTCGGGGGGATAAGATCAAGAGGCTCAATCCTTCGCAATCATCCCTCACAAGTTCTTACCCATGGGCTTCCACCAGAGCTTGCTTCCTTGTTTCTGACATCCTATGGGTCCGAGACTTACCATAATAACCAGCCAGACTGTATTCTCTATAGTCAAATACAGCTGACTTCTATCCTAATATACCTGCAACTGTTTCCAATTCCCTCTTATCCCTTCTTAAGATATTTCCTGATTTACTTGAGCAAAAATTTCAAGTCAATGAGACAAGTCCTATTTGTTGCTGCTCCTGAGGAAATTGTTGGAGCCTATGTCACCCATTTTCAGCAGATTCTGTATCAAAAAAATTTAGACGTTTCTGAACTTTCTGAAAAAGGTCAATAAGACTCCTTTAACTGTTAATTACATATTCAAGTTACACCAGATTCACTAAAAGAAAAAGAAATCCAGTAGCTCTATTTGAGATCACCTCAAATTTCACCAGCAAAATAGAAATCTGATATACTGACAAAATGAAGGAGGACGAGCGACACAATGAAGAAAGCAAATAGGAAAGTTCTAGCCGCTGGAGTCAATATGCCACAATCTCAGATACTAGAGGGGATGTGAAGAGAGGAAACCTTTGTCGTTCGTGTTTGCGTTAATGCGGCCTGAAGTTCGTTTTCCAGATGTAGAAGGTCAGTAACGCTAAGCTGGTCAACTAATGGTTCTTCAAGATCCCTGCAAAAGAGAAACTTACGTTACTCCAACCTGACAATGGCAAGTGAAGAAAGTAAGAGGCACAAAGGCACTACCTTTCAACAATTTGGAGGAGCTCTCCACATGAGACGGAACGTGAATGTTTGGAGCACTCGACCTGACATGGGAGCAGGACAGCATCCAATACTCTCAAACATAATTGCTTCAGGAATAAGATGCTCCACTTCTTTGTTTTAAACAGTAGAGTTCCAGAATACTGGTCTAACTAACTAAATAAGTATGTTAAAATGATAGAATTCTACAAGACAATCAATTCTAGAATAATGTTGGTAAGGGACTCTTATTATTTTGCAATCCATAACATTCAATATAAGCGTAATAATGACGATGACATCATTAGATTATCATTTAAATAGACATAAGTACATGCAATGTTTTTACAAAGTCTCATCTACATAAAAAGGAGATATTTTCAACCACCTCTATATGCTTTGATAAGATTGCAGAGATGGTTGCCCAGTAATGAGGAAATCATAATAATACTTTATGGCATCTTTCTACTATCCCCTTTGCCAAGAGTGCTGGGTAAAGAGTTCTCAAGTGAAAATGCAGTATCCCATGAATGGAGCCATCCAAGAAGGGTTTTTGTAACAACGCCTAGCAATATTGCATCAATTTTCTAATGCTTTGCAATATCTACAGTACCTCTACCTAGAGGAAGTCCACTTAGAATTTGACTATGAAGATAAACCCTAATTTGAAAATTCAGCATGACTCTAATGTTAGCTAATGTTGACCCTTGACGTTATATTGTTCTCAGCAGGCTTTGGCAATACAAACAAATGGTTATGTCATAATAAATTACCATCTTGTTTTTCTGTTATCCACCTAGGTATTGACCTGAAAAACAGGATTACTGCAGGTTCGCCTAGAGGATTCACTTACCAGTGACTCACATACCGCTGTAGAGGGGCTTGATTCTGCTTCAATATGACTATGATACCGTTCCAGGATCTCAGTCAGACTGAAATATTCAAAATGATTGATGTGTCATGCCCATATGAACAAAGAATTAGTGCACACCACAGATATGCAAGCGCATCAAAAGTTGCAAAAAGAAAACAATAGTTAAAGACAAAAAGCCAAACCCAAAAATAGGGATTTTGCAAAATGCAACTGAAGAGAACAATGAGAAAGACCAAGGGTTAACATGGATAGAAATCTCTTAAGGAATTATTGGTTGTTCTGTTTCTTACAGGTCTTACCTATGCCTTTTGGAACCTTAGACAGATAACAGACTTAACACCTTAAACCATGCATAAACTCGGATACACAATAATTATAGTGTGCCCTTTTTTTAAAGGATATGAGTTACGACTCTTCAGTTTTACTTTTTTAATTCATTTGTCAGTGAACTAAAGTGTTCTCGGAAGCAAGATATCACCATTCTGTTGGTGTGGTGATAGGTTGCGCCTTGCATGCGCCTGAGCGCCATTTCGGCCCTTGCCAAGGCTTGCATTGCTAGTCTAGGCTTAAGCCAAAAAATAAAACAAAATAAATAAATAAAGAATAAGAGTCCAAATTGCAAATGATTAAAAACCCTTTGGATTCTGGATGCATGATCCCTTTCTTCTTGAAAAGGTTCATAGTTCTCTTCTATTGTGTGGATACCCTTCTCTCTCTCCTTGTTTTGGTACCTCATCCCTACTTTTCTCTATGCTACTTGAACAACATCTTTTTATGTCTTTTTTCTTTCCTATTCTTTTCTTATTTCTTTGTTTTCTATTTGTAAATTACGTTGTATATCAAGATGCAAAGTGGGCTGAGCTGGGCTACAGAGCCCAGAACCGGATTGAACCAATGAAAAGGTTGGGTTGGCCCAGACCCGCTTGGGATCAGGCTAGCCCCAGGCATTTTAATACTTTTGGGACTCTAAAAATTTACCATTATTGGTATATTTCTAATTTCTAGAACTTTAATTCATTAATTTTTTTTTTCAAAATTTATTATAAATCCTTTTTGAATTTATTATCATCTAAGTTTATTATATAATTTTAACTATTATTGTTTCTAGTTATTTTTTTGTGTGATTTAATGTATCAAGGAAACTTCTATTTCATAAAAAAAAAAAAAAAAAGAAATAGGCAAGTTCGGGACTGGTATGGTCCTGGTCTGGGCCTCAATCTGGCCTATTGGGGCCCGTCTAAAAACCCAGGACCACCCTAGGACCGGTTATGAATAGTAGTGGACTGATCCTAGGCCGGCCTTTTTCGTGCTAGTTCAAGCCGGCCGACCGACTATGCAACTTGAGTTATATATTAGTAGGACTTAATGAATGCAAATGGGCAAATTACCCTTATATGATAAAAAAATAGCAATTACCTCCATGTGTTTTTAAAATGAAGTACATCCCTTTTTAAGGAAGTAGATTGATTCATTTTTAAAAAACACAGAGAGGGTAAATTACTACATTTTAAAAACACAGGTAGGAGATTGTTACTTTTTTCATATGGGAGTAATTTGCTCATCTGGAATATCATAAGGGGTTACTTGCGCTTTTCACTATTTTAAAATAAGCAATCTACTGTAATTAATTACTTATTGTTGTTGAAATTGTTATATTAAAATAAATGCTATATTTGGTCCCTTAAGTTTTCTTTTAGAATTGATTTTAGCATCCCTAAATTTTACTTTTTATCTCAATTTGGTCCCTCCGACCATTTTTCGAGCAAAAATATGATCGAATTTTGACCTTTTTGAGGGTAAAATGGTCGATGTAAGTTTGATTTTTTTATTCTAGTACCTTAAGTTTGTAAAATTATAAAATTAGTCTTTTTAGTCGATGTAAGTTTGATTTTTTTATTCTAGTCCCTTAAGTTTGTAAAATTATAAAATTAGTCATTTTAGAAAAAACTATTCTTATTTATATTTTTATGTAGTGAATATGATGTAATTATCTTGTGTGAATAATGAGAACATTGAACTCTTTTGAACATAATAATAACATATTGCTTAACTTAAAATAAAATAGTATCTTTGTTTTTTCATTTTCAAAAGTGACAAAAAAATCAAAATTGTGAATAAATTTTATAAAAAATACCTAATCTAAAAGTACAATACATAAATCTAAATCAATTTTTTATTCAAGAGTTAAAGATGAGTCTAAAAAAATTAATCTTTAACAATGTTCATTAAATATTAACAGATACAGTTTTGAAGAAAAAAGTTAGTGGAACATACATAATAACCAGATTATTCAGTGGAATTTAAACATATATAAAATTCATTTTGTGTCATGATACACTATGCGCCTTTAACAACTACGCAATTAGCAACAAGTGCATTTTTCTCAAAGATATTTAGTTAATAACACTAAGGGGAGACCAAGATTTTTCATCAACTTTTAGCCAATGTGGACTTTTCTGTGATAAATACACATGATGTGTCCAATTTGTTTAATGTAGGTATTAGTATGAGATTTGTGCTTCAAAACTTAATTAATTTTTATGCTTTTTGGCCAAACTCATAAATATTTTGCTTTCAATACATTATTCTCTCGATGTCTCTAATATGCCTTTATCTTAATCTTTTTTGACATATTTATCCTATATCTCTTAATTTGATAATGCTTAAAATAAGAAACAAGACCCCCACCCTAAGCATAATAAGTTTTTGAGTTTTTATGATTTGAGTACAACTAAGTTTCTCATATTGCACATGAGATAATTGAGTTTCAACCATCAATCTTACTTGTCAGATCAAGAGGATAGCTTGCACTAAAACTTCAGAGGAGCGTGAGCAAATTGGTGGCTGGCTGCAAATAGCTTTGTTTAAGGACTATATTTCATGCAAGACTATTTGTTGCTATTGGTGTTGTTGGATAACTATTTCATCAGGCAGAGAGTACCACTAGCTAAAAGTGTTGGAATATCCCCTGATGATGCTAGTTCGAGCTCTACTGCAGCCATATTCCTCCATCAATGCACTGAAGACACTGCAGGTGCTGAAGATGATCTATTAGATCAAGATAGATTAAACGTAGCTCAAAGTTGGGTTTTAGCTTATTACATTTTCTCTTGGTTTATTTACACTTTCTTTCCCATCATTTATTCGCGCTGTGATTGGTCCATGTCGTGTGACTGGGCACTTGCTGATTGGTTGATTCTTTGGCGGTGGTTTGTTAATTTAAACACCCTTCATCCTCCTAGATAGTTCTCTGTAACAGAATTAACAAAAGAGGAATGAAACTCATGGTGGATTCTCTGATGTTCTCTGTTTCGTATGGTATCAGAGTCATCGTCTTGAAGGTCTCTTCATACTTGTATTTGCCTTTAACGCACAAAATCGCTGTAATTGCGAAAGAAAATTATGGCAGATTCGTTGGTAATGGAGGCCGAACAATACGAGAAGGAAGTCCTCTATCTGCATCCTTCTGATAACTCCAGCTTTGTGCTAGCTTCTTCATCTTTCAACGGTTCTAATTACTTGATGTGGAGCAGAGTCGTTTATGTTGCACTAGGTTGCAAGATGAAGCTTGCGTTTATCGACGGAACCTTTCCTCGTCCTCCAGCAAGTTCTGCTCTGTTTGAAATAGAAGAGAGCAGACCTTTTGGTCACTTCGTGGCTCTGGAATTCGATCTCGAAGGACATCATGGAGGCTTTCATGTACATGAGTTCATCGCGAGAATTATAGCTAGAGATTCAAGCACGATACGTTCGCAGCAGTGCTCCTATGATCTACCAAATACAGGGAGAAATATCTTCCATTTCGCAAGGTGACATGACGTTGACTAGCTACTTAACGAAGGTGAAGAAACTCTGGAATGAACTGCTTTGTCTAGCTCCGTCATCGAAATGCACATGTGGTGGTTGCACATGTGGAGTGAACAAGGCCATTGGTGAGGTGTTCTCCTCAGTGCAGCTTATGCAGTTCCTCATGGGGCTTCACGAAAGCTTCGACAAAGAAAAAAGCCAACTGCTTATGATGGATCCGTTACCCGATCTAGAGAAAGCTTTCTCCATGATATTGTGGTGGAACAACAGCGTGCAGACTCAAATCGTTGATACTACTAATAATGCGGCGTACCAAGTATCCTTAAGAGACAACAAGAAGCAAGGGAATTATAGACAGACAAAGACGTAGAACATCCATTGACAAACGATTTGTGCTGTGTACACACTGCCACAAGTCAGGACATCTAAGAGAGACTTGTTTCCAACTTCATGGAACACCAGAATGGTATAAATGGCTAAACAATAAGAAACAGGTTGGGGGAAATTATAACTTTACTGGTAATTTGAAAGTAGCTGGTAATGTCTCAACAGTGAAAATAAATTTGAGTCGAAGTTGTTGATTTATTGGCTTAATTGTTAAAGCTGGTAAAAAGCAAGGAAACACCTTCAGATCCTATCTCCAACTTCGCGAACTACGTTCATACAGAAGAGCAATTTGTAGGTAACTCATTTGATTTAAGCGTGCTCAATGTTGGTGATTGGATAATTGATACGGGAGCAACAAGTCATGTGTGTGGTCATTTGTCGCGTTTTGACACATTCTGCTCCTTCACACACACACTTTATTCATTTGCCCGATGGAACGAAGAAGTAGGTCGCTTACATTGGAATAGTGAGAATATCAGATAAGTTAACGCTTAATTCAGTGTCTTATGTTCCAGATTTTTCTGTCCGTAAGTCAGATATGTTATGGGGGTTCCTTCACTTTTTCTTTCAACAAGTTTGGGTACATTTTGCAGGACCAAGTGACTAGAGCAATTGTGGCATAATGAATGCTGAATCTGTATATTGTGCATTGCTCTGTTTTCAAGCCGTTGGTCACTTTGATTGTGGTTGTTCCTAATTTGTGTACTGCCGTTGTCGATTATAATGACTCGTTGTGGCATAGAAGGCTCGGGCATACCTCTATGACAGCAATTAAACACATTCCGGAGTGTAGTATTTCAAAAGAATCTTTGGAATTGAAGTGTGATATCTGTCCAAAGGCCAAAGAGTGCAGAATTTCTTTTAAAGCAAGTGAATCACACACTGCGGCACCTTTCGATTTGGTTCACTTAGACGGTTGGGGACCGTATAAAACACATAGTACGACAGGGTGTCCCTATGTTTTGATAATTTTGGATGATTTTAGCAAATCATTATGGACTTATCTCATCAAATATAAGGATCAAGTAACCACGACACTTCACAATTTCTCAGTTATGGTTGAGACACAATTTGGGGTCAAAATAAAAGTACTTCGGTCTGACAATGGGTCTGAGTTTGTGAACTTGAATTGTCAAAATTTGTGTCAACATTTAGGAATCATACATCAAACTTCTTGCGTTTAAACTCCCCAACAAAATAGGAGGGTAGAACAGAAGCACAGACACTTGCTCAACGTTGCTAGAGCGCTTTTGTTCCAGGCATCACTCGCACTTAAAATCTTAGGAGGTTGCATATTAGCTGCTACGTACATTATCAAAATGGACATCCCCCCACATACACTCATCTTAAGACATTTAGATGTCTATGCTTTGCAACGAATCTCAATCCACACAAGTCGAAATTCCACAAAAGTGCTCACAAGTGCGTATTTCTTGGTTACTCGATGACGCAAAAAGGTTATAAAGTCTATGATTTAGTGGATCATATCCTTTTCACATCTAGGTATGTGATTTTTGATGAACTTATATTTCCCTTTGCTCAAAGGCCAGTCGACAGAATGCTTTGAATGTCCACTTCCCGCTCCCAGTAGACACTGATGACAACACTGAATCACTCACTGTGCCTTCACCTTCACATGTTACTAGCCCTGAGACTGCACCTATTGTTCAGCAAACTGATGTTTCTACTAGCTCACAGCAACCTACTCGAAGATTCACTAGAGTGAGCCTAAAACCCCTGTGGCTCAACGATTTTGTATGTCAACAAAGTTCATCAACTCTACACTGTAATTCTCTTACATACTCTTCTTTTGTGGCGTCCATTTCAGTGGTAAAGGAACCTTGCTCTTTTGTGGAGGTTGTCCAATCTCCAGAATGGAGAGCAGCCATGGACGCAGAGATTCGGGCATTGGAGACTAATTACACTTGGAAGCTTACATCGTTGCCAGCTGGAAAGCGAGCTATCGGATGCAAGTGGGTCTTCAAGGTAAAGTTACGAGCTGATGGTAGTGTGGAACGATACAAGGCGCATCTTGTTGCTAAAGAATATAATCAAATCGAAGGGATCAATTACACAGAAAGCTCTTCCCCTGTGGCGAAAGCAGTGACAGTACGCCTCTTTCTCACGCTTGCCGCTGCTAATGGTTGGGCTCTCCATAAACTTGACGTAAATAATACGTTTCTTTACGGCTATTTGGATGAGGACATCATATGATTCCTCCAGTTGGTTACTAGGTTGCATCAGGCCTTGTGTGCAAATTGGAAAGGTCTTTATACGGCTTGAAACAAGCCTCGCGTCAATGGAACGTGGAGCTAACACTGAAATTACAGGAATTCAGTTTCACACGCACATGACCACTGTTTGTTTCTTCTCCATACTGCTTGTGGTCTGGTTTCTCCCTTGGTATACGTCGATGATATTCTTCTCGCTGGACCCTGTGTTTATGAACTTCACAAGGTAAAAACTTACCTTCATGATCTTTTTACTATTAAAGATCTTGGGGAGGCACACTATTTTTTGGGCTTGGAGATAGCATGAAATGTTGATGGGATTTATTTGGCTCACACGAAGTATGTGCTAGATATCATAGCTGACACTGGTTTGTCGCATGCTAAGGCAACCCCTACGCCTCTTCCTTTGGGGCTTAAGTTGAGCTCAGATTCTGGTGTTTTGCTCTCAGCCCCTAATTCGTACAGGCGTCTAGTAGGTCAATTACTCTATCTCAGTTTCACTAGGCCTGACATTTCATACTCGGTGCAGCAATTGATCCAACATTTGAGTCGACCTTGTGATACACATTGGAAGGCACCTCTCCATATGGTTAAAAACCTTAAAGGTGGCAGCTCTCCATATGGTTAAAAACCTTAAAGGTTGTCCTACACTCGGTTTATTTTGCCTGCAGCTAATGCCTTAGACCTTCGAGGTTACTGTGATGCCGACTGGGCATCATGCTCTGATTCTAGACGTCCTTGACTGGATTTTGTGTCTTCCTTGGTAAGGCTCTCATTTCTTGGAAGACAAAGAAACAATCAACGGTGTCCCGTCCTTCAGCAGAAGCGGAATATCGCAGCTTAGCTGCTACTGTATGTGAGTTGCGATGGCTTTCGTACTTACTGGCTGATTTTGGTGTGACAGTTTCCTTGCCAATTACTCTCTTCTGTGACAATAATGCGGCCGTGCACATTTTAGCCAACCCTGTCTTTCACGAACGTATGAACATATTGAAATTGATTGTCATCTCGTTCGAGGTGCGTACAAAGATGGCTTTGTTGCCCCTGTTTTGATTCGGAGTTTTGCCCAGATCGTTGACATCTTCACCAAAGCTCTCCCTTTGCAGTTGTTTAGTTCCTTTCTCTCCAAGTTGGGACTTGTGCCTTTTGCCCCTAGTCCCACTTGTGGGCGGGTTGTTGGAATATCCCCTGATGACGCTAGTTCGAGCTGTACTGCAACCATATTCCTCCATCAATGCACTAAAGACACTGCAGGTGCTGCTGTTGCTAAAGATGATCTATTAGATCAAGGATAGATTAAACGTAGCTCAAAGTCGTGTTTTAGCTTATTACATTTTCTCTTGGTTTATTTACACTTTCTCCAGTCATTTATTCGCGCCGTGATTGGTCCACGTCGTGTGACTGGACACTTGCTGATTGGTTGATTCTTTAGCGGTGTTTTGTTAATTTAAACAGCCTTCATCCTCCTGGATAGTTCTCTGTTTCATTGTGTAATTTTGCTCTGTTATTGAACTGGATTCTTCACAAAAAGATGTCGGTCAAGGAGGTTTTTCAACTGCCTACATATAAGTTTAGATCACCTAAATACACATCAAGCAAAAACTTATCGAATTATAAACATGTACAATCATGTGCATACAAATTATGGAAACTAAACCAGTAGTCAAAAAGAGAAGCTATACACAAAATAATACACCTAGCAAATGTTGCAGTTGTATAACATATATCAATCTAGGGAATCATAACAATAACTTATAACCAAGATGCACAGTCGATGAAAATATTTACATATATACACATATATATATGGGGGAAGAGAGAGAGAGAGAGAGAGAGAGAGAGAGAGAGAAAGAGAGAGGAACGCAAGAGATTTCCAGTGCGTTCATGCTTCTCCATCTAGGATTTCAACTGCGTGTTCTACTAAGCACGTTGGCTATATTACGGAAACTGTGAACCACCACGTAACACCAAAAGCAGGCACCCAAAAACGGCACGTCTCACAGTCCTCTGGCGATATTTGTTGGCAAACAAACAAACCAAAACCAAACCCAAACCAAACCATTATTATATTGATTGATTAAATAATCAGAAAACGAATTGTCGTGCGAGGAGGGGAACACTCAACTAGATGCACTGCATACCGTAAACTTGTACGTAGTGAATTAACCTGAAAGGCAGCAAGTTTCTCGAATATCAAGACTCTCAGGGGTGGATAAAGCTGAATCTTTTTCCATGACATAATTAATTACCCACTGAATTCCATAATGGATAAAGCACATGGGATGGAACGGATATATACGAAAGGGACTGCAATTACGTAATACTGAAAGTTGAAGAAAAAGATAAAATCTTTTTTGCCAAGTTAGGCCCGGCGAAATTTCCTCAGGAGGGGCAATAACAAGAAAAGAGCAAGAAAAACAGGCAAATTACTGCCATCATGAAAACTAGAAAACAGAGGTAATTAGCAAACACGAGATCTGAAAAAAAGAATGAGAAAAATAAATAACGTACAAGGCAAAGAGGGTGAGGAAGCGTAGGAACCTGTTATTGCTGGAGAAGTGGTGAAGTTTTCCATGGCGGGAAATAATAAGGAGGGCGACATCCAGATCGCAGAGAACAGATAATTCTTTGGCTTTTTTGAGCAATCCTTTGCGTCGCTTGGAGAAAGTGACTTGCCTGGCGCTGTTGTCCTCGATTCGTTTCATCTCCAGCTTTCGCCTCCCCATATTTGTTATTGTGGTTTCCCCCAAATCCAAAATGAGATGCTTTTATTTTGATCTCTATTGTATGTATGTATGTAATCCTGTTTTAATTTATTATTTTAGGAAGAAGAATGGGATAAGTGTAATAAATGTTGATTTGTTGAATCTTTTTCTGGAAGGTGATTGACTAATTTAAACAAAGTTTAAAATGAAATTGGGAAGGAGGAAGGGGATAAGTGTACAAATTGGTGGGGCAAAGCCTGTGGTTGTGGCAAGAGCAAGAGGAGGAGGGTGTGTACGTGGCTGATCGCCGCCGACCTACCTACGTGGCAGAATCCTTCTTCTTTTGTTTTTCCTTATAAGGTTATAATACAATTTTCACCTAAAGTATGATGTAAAAAATATATTTACCCCAACTTTTCATGATATAGCCGGTACCTTTATCCTTAATTTCCTTTGGGTTTTAGCTTTTATGGAATTCTCCGCACTTGGGTTTTATCCTAACCATGTACGTAAACAAACCAAGTATGAATTGAAATTCATGTAATTAATGTGATGGTGTAATTAATTATTGTTTTCATTCAAAAAAAAAAAATTAACAAACTTTCACATAATTTTGTAAATATAATCTTAGTTATGTTTAAATTTAACCTGTGCGTAGCTTGAGTACATACTAGTATGTATGTATATATTGGAAGGAAATTATCGTAGTTTTTAGGTTTTATTTTTGGCCCATCTTCGCATGGTAAATGTTTGTCTTGATTTGTTTTGAAAATTTTGGTGGTGTTTTGAGATGTTTTGAAACAGTGTTTCATTTATTTTTTTATCAAAATAAGTTTACACTAATTATAGGCTCTATAACTAAAAAAATTATATACATACTCATACATATATATAAATATATATAAAAGAGATATGATTTAACAATGAATAGTAATTTTTGTCTCCTACAAAATAATATCAAATATACCATATTTATTTTATATTATTTTCAAAAATAAATCCAAACATACACTATGAGTGTTAAGTAGCAATGGATAAAGGTGTATGGTGTATCATATCAGCTGTACGTACTAGTTACTACTACTACTACGCTACGTATGGCATTTGGTTGCATCTCATATATGCCACACTCTTTTTTGTCCGTGTCAGGATATATATATATATTAATGATAACTTAATCATTGTTGGTGTTGGTAAATTAAGGTTAAACGCATATTAATTGGCCCAAACTGCCAAAATCTACATCATGAAAACTTATCTATCAGAGCTCTAATGAAAAAGTTATAGCTCATTTTAATCAGGAGCTCAAAAAGATTAGAGCCCCCAAAAGGATTGGAGATTATTTCAAGCTCTAAAAAGTTAGAGCTCATTTTACCAGTTATTTGCACCAATCAACAAAAAGCAAGAAGTCTTCCTTACTCCTATAAAAGGCTAAGTGAGGAACTAAAAAGGGGGACTCTACTCTTCTATGTCTCTTTATAAGTTTGGACTTTATTCATTATTATAAGGAAGGAAAAAATTATATGCCCTCATCAAGATTCCTCAAGTGTAAACAACTGAATATTCTTCTTCTTATTTTATTGGTGCAATTTTTATTTTTACCCGTATCAAAGAGTAACTTCATCAACATGAAGATGAAGATGATGATGATGGCAAATGACAAGTTACATCGATTTCATAGGTTTCACTTTTTTTGCCACTTGCTAGTACGTTAGCTCTATTCTCTTTGCAACTATATATATACACATTAAGTATTAGTCTCTTTCACATATTTCAGTAATTAAAATAAAATGACGATGAATAGTAAATTTCTAAAATAACAAGTATGGTAAAAAATCAAGAAAAAGAAAGTGCGAATTGATGATTCCTCTTCATGTTATCAACCTACTCATCATCATATATAACTGCGAAAGTAATTACAAACCAATTACTCCTTATTCCATGGTTACGTACCTATAACTCTCCACAGTTACTTTCAACCAACTAATTTCAACAACATTATATTAAAATGTTCCTAATTTTACCATTTATAACATATATATATGTGTGTATATGAATTGATTTTGTAAAATGTAATATAAATATGTTTGCGGGTATGAGGATTGAGGCCAGCCATGCACGGGCGGATATAGTTTTCCTTCCACCATCAATAATTAATATATATTGCAAAAATTCATATATAGCAGTGCAGGGTGGTGGGGTCAACTGAGATTCAAAATTTGTGGGTGTTCTGCATGCAATATATGAATATTTGATAAATATAATTTGATTTGAAGTGTATATATATAAATATATATATATATATATAGTACTACATGCATGTACATGATTTTTTGTCTCACTGCTAATAATATGATAAATTAAATTGACACACTACTAGAGGCTACTAGCTGCGTACCAACAAGGTGAAGCCGCCGCCGCCACCACCACCCATTATATATATATATATATATATATATATATATAACTTTAATTTGGGTTCTATAAAGCCCAATATAATTCTTCCATCTGATCAGGCCCAATCCCATGCAACCACCCTTTATTTACTTTTCTCCAACCACGTTAATTCTAGAGTTAAATACACTTTACACCTTTGAATGATATATTTTAACTCATTTTTACTCTTAAAATATGAAAGCTAATAAAAACACCATTCAAAAAATACTTTAGCATTAATAAGCTAAAATGCACTTCTCACTTACCCCTATAATTTTTTATTCTACTTCCTAAAATATATTTTATTAAAATATCTCTCCTAAACTATTTTTAGTGATTTAAAATTTTAATCACATTTTATTTTAAAAACAATACTTATAATTTATACTTTTGTATAAATATGAAACACAAAAAAATATTTATTAGCTCAATTGATAAGTGCACAATTTACCATATTTTGATAATGATTATACATTTTTTTTTTGAGCTAAAATACTCATAATCATATAAATTTATTGCATTTCCAATTTAAAAGATTTGATGAAGAGTAAAAATGGTAAATTTGAGCTAAAAAGGGCAATTGAAAGCATTTGAAGAAGGAATGAGTAAATTGTGTTAGATTTGTTGATCTAACTAGACACGCCCATGCTTAGTGGTGCACTAATGCGATTTATGTTGAAGAAAAAAGAAATGATTACTCTATAATCTTAAAAAGAATCCTTTGGGATATTTGACTGATGCAAATGAATAATTTACTAACTTTTTAGAGGCAATTATGTACCTAACCATTTTCTATGTCTATATTCGTAGGGTGTTTATAGTATAAATAGGAGGAGATCTCAACTTCATGGGACATCCATTATTCTATCCACTGTTCCACCTTTTGAATTCTCTTTAATTTTAATACATTGTCTAATTGTTAATGGAATTTCACTTCTTTTTAGTGTGTCTTCTATTAACATGTTAGGCTAATTTTTTTTTTTTTTTTTTCTGGTTAAGGCTAAGGTGATTGCTTAATTCTCAAATATTGTGGGATCTAATTTATACTTACTACTCTCGTTAAAATAAGTATTCATATTATTTTCTGCGGTCTTACTACAAACATCCGATTTATGAATAATGTGGCCACTTGTTCGTTATCAAGAAGGTTTGCTTTGCTAATTGCACTTTGCAAATCCCTTTTATTGTTTGTTTAGTTCAATAATTAGTTGTAACATAGCATAATTAATTGTGTCACAGTAGTTAATTATGTTATGGGGAATGCATGATCTAACTTAAATGAATCATCGTAGGAACTTGTTAGTTAGAATAGGACCTTTCTAATTCTTAATGTTGTTGATGGATTAAATCTTGTGAACGTTCACAGGGTTGTTCATTGATTAGGAATTTAGCCAACGGTTGTACCTTGGCTAACGGAAAGGTAAGGAAATGTGAGATCATTAGGTCGTACCAATAACCATAACTGGTTTATTTATTTAAACGAGTGTTATATTTGCCTTGATCATCAATCAATTGAATCAAGCATGAACCCGATCTGAACCAGAAAAGTCTTCTCTTATATTTCTCTTTTAATTTCATAATCTCTCTAGTTTAATTTAATTTTTATTCTCTTCACAATCAAACTCTTCCCCTCTATATCTTTAAGAAATTAACTCTACTCTCACTTCTACAAAAGTGTCCGTAGGAATTATTTTTTATGGTTTCGACACCCATCATCAATATATGCAAATATATTTTATAAAGTATATAAATTATGTTAAAAATTATATATAAATATGTGTCAATACATAATGCATATAATATTATAGAAAAAGTGTGTTACATAACGTATAAATTTTTATTCAGTTACATGTCCACATAATAAAAATATAGCATATCATTACTTTAAAAAACATAGAATATTATATATTAATTACATTATAGGTTTGCATATTTACAGTATATATATTCGATGTAATATTTTAAAATTGTATAGATAATTTGGTTTTAAAAAAAGTTCAATATATATAACAACCCATTCAAAAATTATGTAAATTTTTTACCAGTTGTGTAAAAGATATAAGGAATTGTAAATTTATGGATTTATATAGATTATATACTTAATATAAAAAATATAAATTTTGGAAGGTGTTTATTTTAAATAAAAAATTTCATTATAGTTTAGATTATATTTGAAAGAATGATAATAATAGAGATATTTGAGCGGTATAAATAATAAGGGTATTTTCATCATAAAAAAATAGTGTAGATCATGAGGGGCCATCTTGTTACATTTTATAATTTAGGGGTATAAATGTACTTTACACATAGTTTAGGAGTGCAAAGTGTATTTAACCCTTAATTCTATATCTAATATATATATATATATATATATATATATATTAGAGTAGTATCACATGGATGAGTTGCTGATTAATTAGTAATTGTACGTCCTTGGATGACCTAATTTTACTGATATCTAAAACCAAAAGAGGATCAATATATACTTTATATATAATTTGCTGCAATATTAATTCAGATCCAGGCCGCCCACTCTCAAATTATATATATATATATAAAATTTCAAACCTAAAATCAATTAACTAATATAATTCTTAATTTTTTCGGTCGAGAGAGAAATTAGTACGTCATCTAAATTAACAAACATTCTGTATTTACGTGTTTTTATCAACACATTGCATGCATGCAGGCCAGTGTACATGATTAATATGTATTCACATTGTTAATTAATGATATGAGCGCACAACAATTTATATATGTAACCTGGACTAAATATGTTTGATCACAATTGAAAAGCTGCATCTACAGACCACTATTAACTAGAACAAGAAAAGTAATTAAACCAGCTTATACCAGATCTAATTATTGGGCTAGCTAGTGCATATATATACACATATATTTTAGGATAATTACACGTCCTCCTCATATTTGGTGTAATTACACATAAACCCTATATAGTTTAAAAAATTATATTTAACTGCATGGAGAAATTAAATATTCATTTATGTAGGTAGTTTGCTCCCACATTACAAAAACTTGCCCCAGCTTTAATTAATTCAATTTAAACAAACATATTAATACAAGCTAGCTACGACATAATTAATTAATGCTATATTCATTTGGACAAAATGCTAGAAAATAAAATCTTTTAATTAATATTTTATTTTATATATGTATATATACCTAATTATCTCCATACATATATTTATATATATAGTATAATCCAATCAATTATTGAATCCGGCTGACATGATGCATTAATGTAGCTAGCTAACATTGAGTGTCGATCTATGTTCTTGAATTTCAATTTAACCAAAACTGCATGTATGAATAGAGTTAGACAGAGGCCATATAGTATTTTTAGTCTTATAAGTTAAGTTGACGTTATTTTTGATCTCATTTATTATGGGTTTAATATTTTTTAATTTTATAACTTATAAAAAATTAGTATTTTTGGTCCTTAAACACTTTTTCATCTACAATTTAACAATGTAAATTACGTGCCTTGCACGTTGCCATAAAGTATTTTAGGTAGAGAAAAAATTGATCTTTTTTCCAATAGAACATATGGGTGTTTAAATTATTTGATCTACTTGATTCACTTGTGAAAAACATGATTCTTAATGTTGATTCTATTTGGCTTTAACTTATAAAAATATGGAAATGTAGAATTCAATTTTTGTGGGAGAAGAGAAAAAATAGCTATTTTTTTTGCCCAAATTTTCTTCAAGAATTATTTTTTCTCCCCTCAAATGTAGTTATATTTTTTTCCCAAAAATGATCCCAAGTTGGAAAAATGAATTTGCTCTCAACCAAAAACACTTAACGATCACATGCTAGGCACGTGCTCTACACAGTTAAATTGTAGATAAAAAAGTGAATGAAGACAAAAAGTGTCAATTCTTGTAAGTTACGGGACTAAAAATGCTAATTCCGTAATTAATAGGATCAAAAGTGAAACATATTATTTCCCCTTAAACAGACAACAAATAATGATTGTTATAAGTATCTCGTAATCAAGTTTAATTTGTGCAAATAATTGAGAAATTAATCAGATGAGATGTAGACAACTAACTGAAAGAAAAAAATGAATTAAACCATGACATGATTTTACAGAGAGTCAATATATATATATATATATATATATATATATCTAAATGAATCCATTTATGAGGTACGCACAATTTATTGTAAGTGATGATAGTACTCTTGCATGTCCATCTTATAAATTAATATATATATATGTATAGGACCTTAAATTAATTAAGGATTAAATATTAGCTAGTGATAACTAACTTAGAAAGAGGTGTAAATTTGCATCTGACTGAGAATGTGCTCGAAATTGTCGGTAGATTTCTGGATTGGATGTGAGTGCATCCCTTCGTAGGTTGTCACTACAATCCCTTCATCCTTAGATAACCTCTGAATCTGCTTTTTAACATTGCAACCTTGGTGTGTGCACCTGTAATAGCTTCTGCATCAAACAATATTAACAAACAACATAATTATTTTTGTGTACTAGTACCCATTTTAATAATTACGTCTCTATATATATGTTTCCTAATTTGATCAGCTTCCAAATAATTAACTTACACAATTAAGCCATATATGTATAATTGAAGAGCTTGTATATACATAATTTAAAAGAGAGAAATTAATAGAGGAAAAAAATAATTAATAACCAACCTTGGGAATTTGTTGTTCTTCACTGCCTTTTGACCATATTTCCTCCATCTGTACCCATCATCAAGTATATCAACTTGGCTTCTGGTCTGAAAGGCGTACCTAGGTTTTTTGCAAGACTTCTTCTCCCCCTTCTTCTTGCCTAAATGGTTTGCATTGGAGTTGGAGCACGGATTTTCCATGGCAGTCGTCATCTCATTCTGTCCGCCTACGTACCTTCCATTATTATTAGGCTTCTCATCATGATCATCATAATTATCATAATTTTGTGCTTGAGAAGTCATCACCGTATTGTTGAATAGGGTATGATGAGAATTTTGTGGAGTTGAAGATGAAGAGTAGTGAAATATGGTAGGATGATTCTCATCCATCATCATCATCAGAAACAAAAACTAATTTAATTTTATAGAAATAATTACAAGAATTTTTGGGTTTGTGCGTGGTTATATATACATATATATGTATATAGAGAGAGAGAGAGAGACGAAAAAGAGAGAGACAGAGCTCGCTAGCCAGGTGGGGATATTATATATATATAGAAATTATTAATTATAATAATTAAAGATATTGGATCATTAATTAAAGTTGAAAGGCGGCTATATATATATATATGTATAGTAGTAATTTAATAATCTCTCCTCCTCAATATGCAGTGCTTTGAGTCGTAAACGGCACGCAAAGTCAAAAAGATTTTAAGTGATGATGATAAAAATGGTTGGTATTTTAGCACAATCAGATTTTGTGGGGTTGTGGGGCCCTAGAAAACATATTAATTAAGCTGCCCGTTCATCATTCTTATTTTGAATGTGATTAATTCCACATTCATCCTTAATTTCATACCAACTCATCCATAATAATTAATTTTTCCAAGATATATTCCATTTCTTTAACGAATTTTGTTTGCATGAAATTAAAGGATTTTTTTAAAACTGAATTATGAGAATATTATTTTTTAAAAAAAATTATTTGAACAAGTTTCCATGGATAATATAATAAAAATTACAACAGCTAGCTAGGAAAATTCCCTACACAATCTTGAGAAAAGAAAAAGAGGATTGAATTAATTTCTCCCCTTAGCTAATATATATATATATATATAGAGAGAGAGAGAGAGTGGTCGGTAGGGAAGGAAATTAATTTATAGGAATTGAGTGTTTGGAGTTGGAGGCGGCCAAGCACAGTATGGTCAACGGGAATCCATTTAATCAGATTCAGAGAGTCAAATATAAGCACAGGCTGCACTGCACGTGTTCCTCCTTTCTGCCCTCTTCAAATATTTTTTCCAATTCATCTGCAGCTGACCAAATTAACTTCCATTGCTTAAAAACACAATTTCAGATTATGTTCTGATATATATATATATATGTCTTAATTATATTTTTTTATTGATAATAATTGTAGTTAATTATATAAGTATGTATATATCCAAGACCAATATCGATCTTATTCGTATTATATATATATATATGTTGGTCTCCTATATATATGTATGTATGTATGTGTGTATTTTGTTCAACAACGTGCACTAGACTTTGTAATATTTAAATGCCATAATTGGAGAGGAATTCAAGGGATGTGGAAATAATGCAAGTAGTGCTACTATTCATAGTCCACATTGGTGGACTGTTGCTCATGCACTCAAACCCCTATGTTGATTTTTCTACATCAAAAGAGCTTGTCACAAATTTTAATCATCATATCCATCCATTAATCAACACATGAAACCAAAATAATTATACAACCACTTAATTATGACGCATTTTCAGTGCCTACATATATATATACACATTTCATATTTTTATTCATTTTCAGATGGATGTATATATGTTCAATTTCTCCTTTGAATTGACTAATCCCATAATTTCCAAAGGACGTCATTTTCCAACATAAGTTGATAGGAAATTTTGTTGCAAAGGACAAAAAAGAGTTCAAAGCCTATTCAATTCATTCATTGGCCTCAATTATATATAATTGACGTACGTTATTAAAAAATGCTCACAAGCACCTCCGTACGCCTCCATCGTCTCAATATATATATATAAACATTTAATATGTCCAAGTTATTATAAAATATATCAATCATTGTTGCATCGAGCATATAAAAAAAATCTTGATGTGAGATGATATTTTTTTTTTTATAAATTGTAATAAATGTAAAGAAGTAAGGTGAGAGAGAAATATGAAGTAATGGTAGTTAAGAGAAAAAAAATATAATTATGAAATTATTATAAAAATATTAAAATTACTAAGCTGATCAATTTTTTTTTAATAAAATAAAAGGGTAGATTTGGCAAAATATATATGCAGGCTGGAAATGAATTTTAATATCATGATGAAAATAACTATTTATAGTTGAAAATATAAAAATAAATCTCAGGCTGAAGTGCGGATATCTCGCTCTCTTTAAGGAGATTTAAGCTCACTACAGCAAGCTTCTCACTAGCCAGCAGTATCACTTTTGACTTATCTCCTCCAGTATACAACAATCCGACAACATCATACAACTCTAACTCACCTTAGATAAGTAGTAAAGTCCAAAATTCCACAAAACCAGAGTACCTTCGAACAGTTAATATAACTCTCTCTTTTAATTGTATGTAGTATATGTGTATATTTGTATCACAAAACAAGTAGAATGATCTCCTTTTATAGGTGTAGAAATCATCCACCATCTTAATGTGAAATAGTGGACAATTATGTAATAGAAAGTGGTGATAAATGGGTGGTAATATGTATGTATATGGTGTAGTAGTGTGATGATGGTATTGAAGAAATATTATTACAAACATTATGACCATAAACATCCAGCAACCTCAACTTCAATAAGAGGAATATGAAGAGATATACATTTTAATTTAAATATTAAAATGCAATATATATTAATATATACTAACAATCCCCCGCTCATTTTAAATTTAAAATTAAAGAGAGTATACTAGTTGAAGGGAGACTATTATGCATAATGAAGGTGTGCTCCGTATTGAACCTCCACTTAGTGAAACAGTAACCTCTACTCCAGAGTTAGAGTGGTCTCAAACTTGAACTATGATTGCTTAGGGGAAATAAAGTATCACTACTTACACATAATAATCAAGGTGCTAACATGAGTTTTATTAGCCAGCACATTACGATCATGTGCTATCTCGATTTTTATGAGTGGTTTTTAGAATAGTCCAATTCTCATAGGAAGCGGCCTACTTCCATACTCATAGGAAATAAGTGAATACTTGGATCAAAAGGAGTTGTAACATTCTTATAATCAATAAAATTGTACTTTTTCAAAATTTTATCAACATAATACGACTGGTCAAGGAAAATACCATCACATGTTTTGGTACTTTTCATACCCAATAAAATTTGCCTCACCAAGATCCTTCATGTCAAAGTGACTACTAAGCAATTTTTTGTCTCTTTAATAACATGCAAAGATCAACAAATCATCCACATAGAGGCCAACAATTACATGTGAATAATTATTCCAAGACTTATGATAGATGCACTTGTTACACTCATATGGTTTAAAATCATTTTCAATCATGCATGAATAAATTTTTTTATGCTATTGCTTGGGTGCCTGTTTTAAGCAATGTAGAATTTAGTTAATTTACACATCTTGCTTTCTTGATCTACTTTCACAAAACCCTCAGGTTGGTCCATATAAATTTCTTCATTTATATCCCATTCAAAAATGCAATTTTTACATCCATTTGATGGATATGCAAATCAAATATTGCAGTAATAACAATTAAAAGTTTAATGAATGTCACTCTAGTTATCGAAGAATACGTATAAAAAAAACTTTAGACCTTCAAGTTGCTCGAAACCTTTAGCAACTAGTCTATCTTTGAATTTGTTAATTGAACCATCCGACTTAATTTTTTCTTGAGGACCCATTTACACCCAATTGTTTTACAATCCGGTGGTAAAATCCACTAACTCCCAAGTTTTATTTGAAATTAGAGATTTTATCTCATCATTCACGGTTTCTTTCCAAAAAATTGAATCAGGTGATGAAAAAGCTTCTTTCAAAGTAAGATGTTCATTTTTAATATTGAAAATATAAAAATCAGGACCAAAATCTTTTTCTACTCTAGTTCTTTTACTTCTCCTTAGTTAAATATTATTTTTCTTATTTTCCAAAACTGAAGTGGAAGAGCTAGGTAAAAATAAAATATTCTTTTCAATAATTTGAACCCCACTATTTTTAAAATTAAATGGAAACTTTTCTTCAATAAATATAGCATCGCCTGATTTTTTAATCACATTATCTTCCAAATTTAAAAATCTGTAAGTTGTACTATTATAAGCATAACCAAGAAAAGCACAAGTTGTAACTTTTACTCCCAATTTAGGAATTTTAGGATCTGTTAACCTTACATAGGCTAAACAACCCCAAACTCTATGATATCCCAATTTTGGCTATAACCTCTCCACAATTAATTTAGTTTTATTATGTGGCACCCTATTCAACACATAACAAGCAGTTAAGATAGCTTCACCCCAAAGATTTGAAATGCACAAAATTCAATAAGCATGACATTTGTCAAATCAATCAATGTTCTATTTTTTCTTTCAACTACACCATTAGATGCAAGAGAATATGATGGAGTAACTTCATGAATTATTCCCAACGATATAACAAAATAATTAAATTCATCTGACTCATATTTTTGGCTCCTATCATTCTAATTCTTTTTATTTTCTTACTGAATAATTTTCAACTTCATGGAAATAATCTTTAAACTTTTCAAAAGCATTTCTTTTATTTTTTATCAACTAAACGTAAGTATATTTAGGAAAATCATCAATAAAAGTGATAAATTTATGATTTCCTCTATGAGTTAAAATTTCTATTATCTAAGGCGCGGATATAAAATTAATCTTCAGGCTAAGGTGCGGATATGTCGCTCTCTTTAAGGAGATTCAAGCTCACTACATCAAACTTTTCACTAGTCCAACAATATCACTTTTGACTTCTCCCTTCAGGATACAACAGCCCGACAAGGTACAACTCTAACTCACTCTGAACATGTATAGGGTCCTAAGCTCCAAAAAAAAAAAAAAAAGAACACTTTCCAACATATAATATGGCTCTCTCTTATAGTTACGTGTAGTATATGTGTATATTTGTATCACAACAAGTAGAATAGTCCTCTTTTACAGGTATAGAAATCATCTACCATCTTAATATGAATTAGCGGACAATTATGTAATAGAAAGTGGTGATAAATGTGTAGTAGTATGTATGAATATGGTGTAGCATTAGGATGATGGTATGGAGAAATACTATTACAAATATTATGATCATAAACATCCACAACATCAACTTCAATAGGAGGAATATGAAGAAACATACATTTTAATTTGGACAAAATGCATAAATCCCCCTATGTTTTAAAAAGTCGGCTAAAAACCCATTTCTGATTTAAAAATAGACTAAAATCTTTCTGTGTTTTGTAAAACTCAACAATAAATATCCCTTCCGTTAGTAATTAACGGAAGGTGCAAACTCACGTTCTTTGTGCATCTGGGGGTATTTTTTAACTGTTTTTGACTTTTTTCTTAGGTGTTTTTTTTACTAAAATGTCCTTTTTTATTTTTGTATTTTTTTATAATTTAAATTGAAATATTAATTTATATTTAATTTATTTAATATTAAATATTAAATTAAATTATATTTAAATTCAAGTAATTTTATAATTTTTAATTGTTAAATTTAAAATTATTTTTAATTAATTAAAAAATATATTTAATTACAATAATTATTATTATAATTATTTTTAATTAGCTAAAGTATTTAATTACTATAATTATTTAAAATATTCTTAATTAACTAAAATATATTTTAATTAATATAATTAAAATTAATTAAAAAAGCTATAGATATAATAGGAAGCTCTGTAAAGCATGCAACAAAGCCAACGAGAAGCTTGATGGAATCAAAACAAACCCAGCCAGCCTTTTAGGGTTTCTGTTGAGGTAGACTCATCTGAGTCTGAACCCGCTTCGAGAATCAGATCTCATTGGGAAGGAAAAAGAGGATTCTCTAAGTTTCCGGCGCCGCAAACTCATTTTTTGGCCACCAGTGGTACCATTCGAATTCTCTCTTTAAGAGAAATATTCATACCTTCAATTTGAGTTTTCGTCAACCGTAGAGATTGGGTTCAAGCCACGACCTCTGAATACGTTTGTTGTTGATTCGTCACTGTCCGGTCGAAGGCCTCAGACCACCACCATCAGACTCGTCTCTTCAAAGCGATTCTAACGAGACCGATCTCACTTATGTTGGTAAAGTATTTGTGGGGATGGTGGTGGTGGGGGGGGGCAGCGGGGGTGAGGTGAGGGGGTGGGGTGGGTTAATTAGTTTATATATATATATAACAATAATATATTTTTTTAATTTTAAATTATTTATATGTAATATAAGTTAAATAATTTGTTAAATTAGACCTTTTATTTTTTAAAATTTAACAGTTGAAATTAATTAATTAGATTTAATGATCAATTGATCAAAAAAGATTCAATGGTCATTAAAATAAGAAATAATATATATTAAGTAAAGGTATAATGGTTATTTCTTAAAAAAATTAACACCACTAGTTAGATTAACGGAGAGGGGGCGATTGAGCTATGTTTAATAAAATATAGGGAGATTTTTAATCTATTTTTAAAACATAAAGGGGTTTTTAGCCGACTTTTAAAATACAGAAGGTTTTATACTTTTTGTTTAATTTAAATATTAAAATGCAATAAATATTAGTATATATACTAACAATATATATATAGATGATATATATGGTTGAGTGAATACATGGTTTGATACTGTAACACCAATATATATATATGGGAAAACATTAGAGAAATTAAGTTGAAGGGTGCGATATATATGCATGTGATGTACGTCTTGCTTTTGATAAGTCCCAATGTGAGGCTACTGTATATATAATCACTCTTTTAAATTATTTCATGCATGTTTGTTCATTAATTAATTGCTGCTCAGCTTCAGTTGAATTCGCTCCATCGTAACTAGTCATGTATGTTTTGGTACAGTCTGATGTGATAACTAGAGATTAATTGAGAAATTTATATATATGAATCAAAATTATTGCAATTATAATTATTGGCTTAGCGTGTTATGATCAATTTATTAGTAGTAGCGTTGAAGGAAGGAGATTGAAATATAGGGTGTTCACATTTTATTTTATTTTTAAAAGAAACCTTTTCAGAATGGTGGTTGAAGTTTGTGATCTGAGTAGCTGGGTAGAATTTTCCATATTACTAACCTTTATTATAAGTTAAAGACCGAAGGAAAATTCCAATCTAACAGCTCACAGCTGTTGTGAAAGACCATATATAATCAATTAGTCAATCTCTCTAGAAACTCATATATTAGCGTGATTGCTTATTCAATAAACATATATATATATATATATATGTTTGAATAATTAGGACAGCAAGTGATGATGATGATGATAACCCTTTTAACAAGAAATTAAACTTATTGACGCGCCAAATTCATAAATTATATATAATAAAACATGTTAATTAGTAAATTAAACCTCATAATATGTAATATATCATTGTATGATTTACTTGTTTTAATGTGGCTGATGGTCTTGAATACCGTGTGGGCATTGGAGGAAGATTATTTGGGCCTTTGGGTAGGGGGAAAATGGGCAATGATCATTCATCACCATCTACTATTTTCAGTTCAACATCTTCCCAACGAGGATGACACGACTCATGTTTCTTCAACTCAATCAATTAATAATCCAATACTTTGGAAACTACCTACTTCCCATCCATTAAACTACAAACTAGCCCAACTAATTTTGTCCACCCAAGACAAACAAAATTCTCTTGCCCAAAATCAGTTACCTAGTACGTTGATGCTACTACCTACTGTCTACTAATACCATCATTTCACTCTCTACTTTCCCCCATCTTCATCATATGTATGTCAACTTCCCAAAGCAAAATCTGCACTCAACACAAATTTGTTTAAACCACTGAACTATATATTTCCCATTAAACTATTCAACTAACAATTTAATTTTTGTAACTGAAATTGGAGTGAAGAAAGGAAATGAAAATGTCTAAGATGGATCCCAAAACTCGTGCTTTATTTTTATTTCGATTAAAAATCTATTTAGCTCTTTTTTTCTTATCCTTGTTGTGCAAGGATTTTTTTGTTTTAAATAAAAATATTATCCAGGTTCTCTCTAAATCAAAAGGACATTTTATATTGATAGTGCTAGACCAGACTCACAAGTATGAGTTTGTTTGCTCGACCAGTTACTACGAATATCAAGTTTTAGAATCTCTTTGGAAATAAGCTTATTTGCCTGATATTTGTAAATGGTGAAGTTGTTGATGATATCTTTATTTAAACCGTCATCAAAGGTAATCGAATTGGGCTTAGAGGTGCATCAATCACTGCGACAAGGCCAAGGTTGGTCTGGAGGAACTCGGATATACAAAAGATCTCACACCAGTTTTCGAGGTTAGAAGGAAGGTCGATGACAAACTTATAATGTGGTCTAGTGGTTAGGTAATAAAAACCCTCACCCATTTTTTCAGAAGCAGTTAAAGAATATCGCAAAAAAAGAATTTCAAATCTAAGATTGAGTTTAAAATTCTCATTATTATGACAAAAATAATAATATAGTGAATTTTGTCGGGAGACAATTAGACAGGACAAATATCAAGATCATTCAAAAAATAAGCCCTTGAGCTCGGGGAACAAAAATCTAATGCCTCCTTCTAGCATGGATACATAAAATGCCCTGCACCTCTAAGGAGATACATGTAGCATGTTATGAGTTGTGGGATGATAACCTCGAACTCAAGAGGATTGTGAAACTTCGGCCTAATTTTGAGAGGGATGGCTTTTAAGGTTGGAGTAGATAAGAACCGAAGGGCTGATAACCTTGAGATTATGCATATCCAGGAGAACCTCGGGATTATCGTCTGGAGGAGGGGCCCCGACCTCAATAAGATTGGGATCCACCTACTTAATAGCAGGATTAGATCGAGGGAATGTACTAGAACCCTGTAGAATCTTCAGAAGAGGTTGAGGTTAAGGTCAAACTTGACCTAAAAGTGCTATGAGTACGTTTAGTGGCAACGGGAAAAGATATAGTAAAAGAGAGTTTGAGAAAGATTACCTCAAATACAGGATCGAGGTCGAGGTGGTAAAAAATCTGGGGGGTATCGATCCGATCTCCATGTGCTCTCAAATAGGGGGAAGGAATTTATGATGACATGAAATGTGAGGGGTAAGCTCTTAGTATTTATAGTATCTCGTTATGGAGATTCGTGATAGATTCAACGGATACAGTGGTGTAAGGCTAAAAAAAGTGGGCGGTCAAAATTAAAGACCACCACACTTTTTGTTAAGTGTTTCTTCAAATGCACTAAAAAAAGTGGGAGATTATGATAGGAGTAATAGTAAAAACCATCATAAAAGACCAAATTACCTTACAAAAAGTCAGACAGTCCCTAAATAGGCAAAGGGTTTATATCTTGTTGCGTGAGTTAGGTTCAAGTCCACCCACCTGATTCGGTGACCTGACTTGCTAGTCGTGGATCCTTAGTCCGTTCGATGGTCCTAGGTGACGTGTGGATCGTACAGACTCTAACATTTGAAAATTTATAAGTATGTTGGAAGCTCCATTTTTGTATGTATGCATTTATTACATTGAGATCAAGCTTTACAACCCCATAATTTCAGCATATATGAATTTTACCATTGGAGGGTTTTAAAGTATGTTTGGTTGGAGTAAAAAATTGGGGTATAAGAGAAGTAAAAGTAAAAAAAATGTATAAAAGATAGTTTGGTTAGGCGAAAGAGATGGAGGGGATGTATGTATATGAAACATCTCCGGAGTTCTATTTTCGTCCAAAATTTGACGAAAAAGTGAATACATAAAACCAAATATTTGAAATTTGTATCCCTTTAATCATATCAAACAATATAAAGAAAAAATATTATTTTTTTCTTTTCCCTCCCTCTCTCTCTTTTATTTTTTTCTTAATTGAATCACATGAACTCTTAATTTAAATTATCTCAACAAATCTAATATATATGTGAAAGCCAATCATTCCACTCAAAGATGTCAAATGGACCCATTCCGTGAAAGATATCAGGTCATCACAAATTTTGACCCTAATGTATATATGACTTAAACGACAATATTGTTTGCTTTAACTACGTGGAAACTAAACAAAGTTGGTAACTATATGTATATGATTATTTTTAAATTGCTTTTACCTTCGGACTAGTTGCTACCAATTCGGAACGGAAGCCCGTCTGTCCACGAGCAAAGCCAACTACCTCGAGAGCCACCCAGAAAACTAACGATGTCTTTCCAATCATCTGGTTCCACGTTTCAATAGACATTTCTTGCCCTCATTTCTAGCTGGTCCACGCCGGCTCACGCTACCCTCTTACATCCCCCCACGTGTCCTAAACCCCTCCCGCCCCGTAAAAATCTATCCGTTAACCCTAATCTCTCTGTCTCTCTGTCTCTCTCTCTCTCTCTCCCCCCCCACCCACTCCTCCAACGTCTCTTTTCCTGAAAAAATAGGAACAAAAAGATAAAAAGAAACCCCAACCAAAATTCATAAAACTTAGTAATTAATTAAAAAAAGAGATAAATGGGGAAGCTGATTTGTGATTCGACGGCATCCTCTCCGGTGATCCCCTGGCGTGACCCCACCGACACCCCATCTTCCGATCTAGTTGACCAAACCCTTATCCCACAGCCGCCTCTCCAGACCACCGCCGCCTCCTCCTCCTGGGAAAATGTGCCCGGATTGGAAGAGCAGCAAAAGAGGCATTTGGCGCGCCTCTACAATAAGGGTGTTCTTTGGAAGCATCCACAGGATAAGAATCAGAACACCGTCTTCAGGTTGATGCACGGGGGAGAGGTGGAGGCGGATGGAAACTGTCTGTTCACGGCGGCGCGTAAGTCCATGGGTGTGGAGGCGGCGGCGCGTGAGCTCAGGATGAGGACGGTGGGTAGGTTTGTGGCGGATCTTGGATCGGTGGACGAGGAGACCAAGGGTTTGATTGAATCGGCTATTAGGCATATGTACTCGCCGGATCTGAAGTCGGGTTGGGGCATCCATGTTGTACAGGAGGTTAAGCTTTTGGCAAAGAAGCAAGACCGTGAGGGTTTGGAGTCGGCCATTAATGAGCTCGTTCAACTCGGCATGCAGAGGTAAAAATCAAGATTCGTTTTAATTTCAATTTTAATCTGTTATGTCCTTCAGATCTGATACTGTGGGCGAGATTTATGAAAGAGAAGCGTTCCTCTGCTTCTTTAGAGTAAGGTTTTTATTTTTTCCTTGCTGGCATCTGGAAAAAAACGATTATACATTTCTTATGTTCTTACTCATGGAATATGCTCTTGCGTAAATGAGTTTAAAGATTTTTACTTGCTGAATTAGATTTTGGTTTTAGTGGTCGCTTCTGATTTTTGAGAGGATAATGCATTCTTGATTGAAGATTTGGTTAATTTTCGGGGTGGTATATGACATAATTTTTTAATCTGGGATAAATTTGCTATTTTTTTTTTATCATAACTAATGCAATTGGATTGCATTATAGAATTGTTACACGCCATTATCTTCAACTATACATGAGGATTGCTGGATTATTGCTACAGTCCCTTGTACTTTAAATTTGTGTTCATTTTCATTCACTTTTGCCCCTTTGGTGGATTTACTATTAGATGCTTTATGATGTAGGAATAATGAACAGTAAGGGTGTGTGGCGGTCTCTGTTTTGTAATACTTTCTCTTCTTCTCCCCCAAATCCCACGTTCAAACATAGCATATATGAATGTATTGAATATATGGCCAAATGTATCTTCTATTGCTGCCTTTGATTGCTTTCTGGAAAGAGGTTTTCATGTTTTCAGCATGAATATATGCATGTCTTTCTTGTTTCCTGATTCCTGCTTTTGTCCTTGATTTCTTGAAGAGAAATTGCTGCGGAGTCGATATACAAAGAAAGGTGTATAGCAGTGGATGATGGTCCGAGTTGGGCCAAGTACATGTCAGTTTCTGGTTCACTTGATGATGAATATGATATCATCAATTTGCAGTATACTGAGGAGGGTTTATTGACTGTAGATGAGAATAGAGATGGCCGAGCTGCTGCTTTTGGTGATGATATTGCAATAGAGTGTCTTGCAACTGAGTTCAAAAGAGAAATTTATGTGGTAAGTGGGTTTTGTCCTTTTATATTCGTGTTGTTTCATGTTTTTGGATTTGGTAACTTTGGTGCTGCATCACCTTCGTGTTTTGGCTCGGTCACATGCTGTTAATAATGGTGAATGCCTTCTGGTTATTATACATTTAGTCATCTTGAAAGTTATGGTCCTTCATAATGATATTCTTCCTGATGTCAATGAAACATCCATGTCCGAAGTATCCAAATCCAATCAATTCTCTTGTGGAGATAGGTTTAATATCTATATTTATTTGTGTATATTATCCTCATCTCACCCTCATTATTTCATTTCCAAGTAAATATCAGTAAGCAGACAATGAATTGACATGTATTTCCATTGCACTTTTCGGTCCTTACCTAAAGTATAGACTTTGACCAAAACTTCTTGACTTATTTTCTTATTAACTCAAGATAAATGAAGAAATATGTTGCTGAGTTTTGGCAATCATCATGATCTTGCACAGGTGCAAGCGCATGGATCAGATGCAATGGTTGATGAAGAAAATTGTGTTTTCTTCTTACCCCATCGTCCAAGGAGTGAAATCTGTGAACCTCCATTCTTTCTATTCATGAAAGGAACAGGTAAATTAGTTTTTTTCTGAAGTACTACCCAATTTTGCTGTCTGAAGGCCTGAAGGAGTACTTTCTTCATTTAGGAAATGCTTGTCTGTCAATTTGTATGTCCGTTTTTTCCCCCTCCACAGAAGATCTGAGTAAAACCAAGTATTTCCTACTCGCAGGATGGTGCTGTGCCGGCGCTGATCATTATGAGCCTCTTATTGCTCACTGCTCAATTCCTGTCTCCCAAGAGAAAGTGGCATTGGTACTCTAAGATAGACAATTTTGCAATTATTTTTGTGGGTTAGAGTTTGTAGAAGAGTAGGTATGCAAAAATTTTCCCTGAGAATTCCAAGTCCAAGGTTTTTATGGATTCCCTTTCTAGGATCCATGGAGTCATTTCAATTTTTGATTGAGGAAATGTGCATTTGCTTGTGATCCATTATTGAGTAGCAGGGAGGAAGCCCTGTTGTTAAATTTGGTAATTTTAGTTGGTAGGCCGGCTTCTGTTGTGTCATTCTTTGAGGTGAGAGTAGCTGTTTTTTCTGCTTTTCAACTGATTTGAACGGAGCACCTCTTGTTGTACGTGGTACTAATTGGATCCATCTGCCTGTTGAGAGATGGAAATCACCTTATTCTCATCTCATCTCTTTCTACTTTGTGACCTAGCTGTTGCTTCTTGAGTTTATGACAATATTGGTGGGTTATTTTCCGTTCTTCTTGTGTTTTGATCTGTGACATGAAAGATAGTTATTTCTCTAAGAAGTTGGAAAATATCGAGTCACATGAAAGCAATTGACTATGTGGACTCGTTTATTGTTCTTATATAACCTCCTAAGAAATGGACTGCGGCCAATTTCAGATGGCAAAAATTGTGAAGACTGTAAAGGGGAAGAAAGAGGAGCAGATTTGCACACATAAGGAGGGATTGGAAGTTTTTGCTGCAAGAATTAAAAGTTGGTTTAAGAATATAAACATTTTAGGAAACTAAAAGCAGCGTTCAAGTAACGAGTTGAGAATAGCGTTTTTCGAAAACAGTTCCAACAAACAAAAATTCGATTTTTAAAAAATATACATCCCGTATTAGTAGTGCACCAGGTTCAACGTAATTTATCCCAGGATAAAACGGTTGCAGTTCTTTCGATTTTAGCACTATACCAAAAAACATTTCGATCAAACACTCACAAGCTCGTTACTGAAACTAAATTCAAATCTATAAAATATTTTTATAAAGAAACCGAGAGAGATCTTCAAGAAACAGTGAGGAATTGTTCGAATTTTGTTTTTGGTTTCTCCGAACATGAGGAATGGCCTTTATATAGCCGTGGCCACACCTCATCTTAATACAACCAATAATGGCCTTAATTTTACCAAATGAAACAACCAATTTTGGTCAAAGAAAGAATTCTGTAACGGCAAAGTTATTAGGGGCCATAATGAGACGTAAGTTGATTCAAATCAAAATTCAATTCTATGGACGTCTGTAAAAGCAAGGCAATTGCAAGGGACATAATGAGGTGCTGTGAATGTTTCAAATCAAAATTCAATTATATGGATTTCAATTCAAATTCAACAAGAGGATAGTGCCAGAGAGTATTTTATCCATATGAAAGTTGAGGTCGGTCGACACAATGTTAAATCTTAAATGAGGTGATCTTGGGACATGACATGTACGTACGTCATATATGGTTCTTGGATCTTCATATGTCCAGTTCTTAGTCTGATTGTTTTCCACATTTTGTTGTGGTTCTGAAATTGCAAAAAAGCCAATGCGCATTGGCAGACTAGAACCCCATTTTCATCATATTCATAGGTTAGAACAACTTAGAAGGCACTCTTCAACTCAACAGCACATCACTTTTGCACTCGTTGCTTCTTGAAACGAAGGTTTAAAGTGGCAAAAAGAGCATCCTCCTCACACAATAAGTTGTCAAATAAAATGTGCATATCGGCGCAAACCCCGTTTTTATAAACATTAGGTTTGGCTCCAAATTAAGAATTTTTATTTCTCAAACTACAAACAAGAAAAGAAAATCTGAAATGAAAATGCTTTCTTGTTGGAGAAGTCCTATTTTAAAATCTGATATTCAGACTTTTTAAGACAATTCGTTCTTTGCTCTTCTTCAATTCCAAATTCCATTTATTCAATTAATTTCTTTTATCTAATTTCTTTCCTTTTTTTTTTTCTTTTTCCTTCTTCTCTTCTTCTTCTATTCTTTTGTAGTGGAACAAAAACACACACACACACACAAATATAAGAAAGTTATAAAATTAAGGGTGAATTACAACCACTTCCATTGAGATTTGACATAATTACAAATACCCCCTGATTTTAACGTCTTTCTAACAACGAGCGCATTTTGTTAGATTTTCATTCATTTTTTTTGTGGTGAACTGATCAAAATGTCCCTTTTAGATTATAATTATAGTTTTATTTATTTTTAGAATCTTTTTAAATATTTTTATGGACTAATATTCTCTATAGATTATTTATTTTACTGGCCCTCAATTTTTTTTAATATTTTTTATATTATTTAAAAAATTTCAACAAGGGTAAAATAGTGTTATTTATTTTATTATTTAGGGCCTACATAATTATTTTTCATGTGAGGGAGTATTTATAATTTTCAAATAGCGAAAATATATTCGTAATTATACCAAACCTCAAACGAGAAATTTTCATTAGATTTGAATACGTATGTATGATTAAATATCTTTTTTCTATTTTTGTGAATTATTTTTGTTTTATTTTTGCTGATATTAAGTTTTCTATTTCTCTTATATATAAATTCATTTTGGTATATTAGATATTTTTTTAGTTGGGAGTTGGTTTTAAAATACTTTTACGGATTTTTAGTAGAATTATGTCTAGAGTCACTGCGCATTTGACTTTAATTTTTAAAACTTGTCACTTCAAGATGCTAGGTGGATTAAGTTGGGTTAGCTCAGCTCAGAATCGAATTAAACTAATAAAAAAATAGATTGGATTGGCCAGGCCCGCTTGGAACGGAGTCGGTCCCAAATATTAAAATCTAGGACAATCTCAGCCCAGTGGCCCAAGACCACTTGATCTTGAGCCGGGCCTGGGCTGAGTCTGTTGAGCCCTTATTTTTTAATAATAATAATGCTTGATATATAGGTTTCATTTTATTATCCTAAACTAACTATTTTAACAACTTTTTTCTACTTTTGAAATTCTAAAAATTATTATCATTATTGTTCTATTTTTAAATTTTTAGTACTTTAATTTATTAATATTTTTTATTTTATTTTTTTAAGTTTATTATAAATCCCTTTTGAATTTATTATCATCTGAGTTCATTATATAATCTTAACTAATTATTTTTTTTAATTATGATTTTTTCTGTGATTTAATTAATCATTTATTTTATTTTATAATACTACCATAAATTTAAGTAATTGTTCAAAAGAAAATTTATATTTTATAAAAATATAAAAAAAAGCACATTCGGGCCTGATCCGGGCCTCAATCGAACCGATTCATGGGCTGGGTCTGGGTTTATAAATGGACCCAATTAGGACCCATTTAAAGGCCCAAGACCACCTCAAGTTCAGTTATGAACAATTGTGGGCTGGTTTAGATTGGGCTTTTTCGAGCTGGTCTGTGCCAGTTCTGACCGGCCCAGCCCATTTTGCACCTTGACTGTTACTCTTTGTAATTTAAAACCTTTTAGCTTTATATGTTTCTAAGATATTGTGTATTGGATTTCAATAATTTCGATAACTGTTGGAGTACAACACCTTCAACAGTCACAGCAGCAGCAACACAATGATCAGAATCAGCAGCAACAGAGCCTTGCAATTGCAGACGTTGAGGTTGACAATGTTGAGTTCCTTGATGCTGGATGAACCCTCGCATTTTGGAACCACGTTTTCTTTGTTCTGTTACTTATTTCTGACGTGTCCGCTGCGTCATTTATTTGTATTTCTATTGATCCACGTCTTTACCTACTTTTGGTTAGTTAGTTACATGGAGTTAGTTGGCTAAGCATTGTGTATATATAACTGGGTCGTCTTCTTAATTTCTCTGTAACAGAAATTATACATTTTTCTGCATCAATGGAAAGTTTATCTTCTCCGATGGCATACTTGCTGTTTTTCTCCTTTAATTGCAAAATCAACAATAACTTGTTATTTTTTTTATCAATCAAAGAGTTTTAACTATATACATTTTTTTTTATTAGTATCAACATCTTATTTTTGTTGTAAGTGTTAAAATCGTAAAATTGCCCAAAAACCTTAGTTTTTATTTTGATTTTGGAAGTGGCAATTTAAAAAAAAAATATTTTATAAAACTGGGAATAACAATTCAGTTTAGAAATAATTTAACAAAAAAAAAATAAAAATCGAGATGGAAATCGAAATGGAATGGTCACTCCCAGTTCCAACACATATATACCAAGAGAAGCTCATTTAAAGGAATTATAATCTCTGAGATAACTAACGGGCATATATATATGTATTGATTTCTGTAGGTTTCTGCATTTCCATAATAGAAAAGCAACAATTTCTGACGCAGAAGATATAATCCTTGAAACATTGCACAGAAAACATACAAAGCTATATGTATCATTTTCAACTGACAGCATTGTCATGTTACCCGAGTTTTGGGAGGCAGATGGAAAAGTCAATAGAAATGGCTTGAGTTGTTATTTGCAAATTTTCAAAGCATTCTCACTCCGAAAGCTTGTCAAAGAAAATTCAAGAGTGTGAAGTATAACTACTACTTTAATATTGATTGGGCTTTCATGCTTTTTGGAAAAAATGGGATCCTATACCTACTCTTTTTTTTTTTTTTAAAAAAAAAAAACTTTGAATTCAAGCGATACGTCAACAACTTTGCTTTAAAGGGGTCCCCATATGTCCTCAAGCTGGGCAACATCTCACAGAAACCGATCATCACGGCCACCTACCAATTTCCTATCATCAATTACTACTAATAATGCGCTAAAATATCTCAACAAAACCAATCACAAATATCTGCAAAGGTATGGAATTAAATGGTATTACACTGTAAATCCAATACCATCACAATTTCAGATTTGTGAGACTGTGGAGTAGAAATAAAGACATACATTTCCAGGAAGATTTGAGGAGAATGATTGGCACTTGGCACTTGGCACTTGGTAGATACAGACAGGATTATATATCTGCTTCCAAGAAAATAAAATACCAATTACATATGATGGGTTAGGTTGATGATGGACGAGGTAATCATCTGCTGGAGAGTCTATTCTTAAAATTGAAGAATCGACACTCTCTCTCTCTCTCAAAGCATTTTGCTACTGACTGCTAACAGAGGCCTGTAAAAAGTCATCTTCCCACCAAGAAAAAGGGGGATCCCCAAAGTGGCTTTAATCATGGATATCATTTCATCAACCCTTGATAAAATACCACTAATTCTTCACCACAATGCTTGTCTACTGCTCATATCAACCCCCACAAGAAAACAAGCACCAAAATCCACTCATCATTTCAAGAAAAGAAAACAACTTTTCTCTACAAGTATTGCTACTAACAATCTCAACACCTTTTTAAGCAGGTAAATGGGATAAGATAAGCAAGTGTTCAACTAATTATTGGTTACACTTTCACTCATCATTTTAAACGCTCAAATCTTACAGAGTTGGAATTGCAGTAGCAGTAGCATACAAATCCTAAAGACCACCATGTTTTATTCCCATCTCAGTCAATGTAAAATTCTTGATGACCAGTAACTGGTTATAGCCCATGAAACTAACAATTATTTTTTTTAACGGTTCAAATATTACAATAATATTGTTCATTTTGTGTTCATTTTGAAACGATCGATGGATCAAGACACCCCCCAACCCCGCTCCCTCTCCCCAATAAAAGAATATATATATAGGGAAAAAACTGAAGAAAAAGAAAGACACCTGATTTGGCATTTCTTCCAGCAGTAAATCATGAAACAAATCATTCTTCCCAGTAAAAACACGCAACGAATTAATATTGACGAAATCACAGTGAAAAGTGATAAGTTTGATACTTGTACATGTCCCCTTCATCAATCAAGAGGCCCCATTTCTCGGCTCTTCTCATGGAACGCAAGTCCTCCAAGCATCAGCAGAAGATACCTCAAGATGTGGCCACCAGTTTTTCACAAAAAAACATGGCACTCGACAAGCTAGAAGATGATAGTAAGAAGAGGCAATTAGCCCCCAAGAGGAGTTCAAACAAAGACAGGCACAAAAAGGTTGAAGGCAGAGGAAGAAGAATAAGGATTCCAGCACTTTCTGCAGCAAGAATATTTCAGTTGACTAGAGAATTAGGCCACAAAACTGATGGTGAAACCATCCAGTGGCTTTTGCAACAGGCTGAGCCATCAATTATTGCCGCGACGGGCACTGGAACTATTCCAGCTTCAGCTATAACAGCAGCGGGGGCCTCCGTTTCTGAACAGGGTAGCTCCGTTTCATCTGGTTTCTATTCTAGATTGGGTGAAACTGTGCCAGGAGTGGGACTCAGGCCTAATTTATCTATGATGGGCGAAGATATTCTTGGCAGATCCATGGGGGTATGGCCTTCTTTTAGTGGTTTTGGATCAGGGATTTTGCAGAATTCTAGTGTTTTGAGCTCAAATCCAGTTGCCAATCTATCACGTGTGAGTAAACATGGGTTTCAGGCGTTTGAGTTTCCAGGTTCAGTGAGTTCAGGCCAAATGCCAGGTTTGGAGCTTGGTCTTTCTCAGGAGGGGCAAATTGGAGGGCTAAATCTTCAAACATTTACCCAGTTTTATCAGCAGATAGGGCAGACTGGAGATTGTGGCGGTTCAACTAATCATCAGGAGCAAGATCACGGTAAGGAAAATTCTCAAGGATCAAGACAATGATGATAGGTTTGAAGATGGGTGTTTTGGGCTACTCTTGGATTGAACATGAGTAGCATTACAAGGAGTTGAAGGGTGCTTGCTTGAGGTTTGTTTTTGTTTCATATTATATAGTAGTACAATTGAGAAACGATGGAGTTGAGAGAATTATTCTGAACTCAGTGTTATGTCTATACACTTGGAGGCTCCATTTTGCTGCAAGATTTGCTTCTTGTTTTGCTGCACGGCTCTGTTGAAATGTCCAGAAACAGGTAAGAGAGGATTCGCAGATTTTGCACCTAATCAATCTTGTACGACTTTTTCCTTATATATTTCATGTTTCTTAAACGTGTCTTTGGTTTTTTCAGTTGCAGTGTGGAGTAAGTATAAGAGGGTGCAATGAAGACTCGTTGTGATTGTACTCGTTAATATCCAATTTTGAGGCGTGTTGTCAGTTTTGGGAACATAGTTTGGCTTGTATTTAATAATAGATGCACATGAATTTTTTAGTGAGGTTATGCCTTGTTTGTTAAAGCTTTGGAACTCGCTTGAAATAGAAGACCTACAGTTTATTACAACATGTTACATGGAACAAAAGATGACGACTTCGTTGTATATCAGTCGACTGATAGTTGATGCAGCAAATCTTTTCCATATCTGGAAATTTCTGATTTATTCTGTTTGTAATGTTTTTAGCATATTGGAAATGCGTTTGAGATTGATACAAATTGCATACCACAAACTTGAAAATATTACTGATAGATGGTGTCTTACCCTGTACAAGTGTAGATACACAGAGTAATCTAATTTAGATGCAGAGGAAGGGAGAGGGCAATATCATATTGGCATATTGCACACCACAGCACAGCTATATATATATATATATCTTTTGTTTCTCAACTAATTAAAGATAAATGCTTCTTCACATGAGTTGATAGCTGAAAGGGAATGATTAAAAAGTTGTTACCCATGAGAAATTGGTGGTTTAGATTTGATACAAGGTGTCAGAAAGATGTCAAGAAGCAGTAACATGCATCTGTTTCTCAAGTTATTATGTCAAGAAGCGTGAGCATGTATTTGATCATGAAGAAGCAATAAGGTTATGATATGAGCGACGCGGGCTGCACAGTCCACAGAAGAGCTGCAGCTTGAAGACGATGCTGAGCTGGACGCCACCATACCACGTGGTGCTGAACTGGACTTCCAGTACTTAAGTTTAAAGTCGTGGCGCTTCTATGTATTTTGCGTTTCTATTAGTTAAACGCGCTTTCTTCGTTATTCAGTTTAAGAGTTAGTTAGTAACAGTTTTGTTAGTTTCAACTTCTCTCTTCTTCTGGTATATAGCTTAATGTACATCTCTGCTCTTGAATGATGGAATACAAGTATCTGAAGAAGTGTTCTTCTTCCTTGAGCTTTGTGATGTTTATGGACTTCTTCTATGCAAACTTCAAAGTTTTACATGGTATCAGAGCCTTCATATGAAGGTCTCTGCATACGGCAACACACTACTAGATCTGCAATCAATCTGATATATTGGAGGAATCAACAAGAAATGGCAGACGTCCCATGCCAGGAGTAATGGAAGCAGGAGAAGCAGCGAGACAACCAATTCCTGAGGCATTGCAGTTACATGGATCAGATCATCCTGGAATGATCCTTGTAAGCACACAACTAACGAAGAACAACTACCTCACTTGGAGCTACGTAGTGAAATGAGCATTACGAGCAAAATTGAAGCTAGGTTTCATAGATGGCACGACTGTAAAACCTTGTGTAACTGATCCCCTTTTTGAGCAATGGATACGTGTAGACAACATGGTCACTACTTGGATCCTCAATTGCATTTCAAAGGAAATTGTTGGGAGCTTCATGTACGCAACATCTGCGAGGACTCTCTGGATGGATTTGGAGGAAAGGTACGGCAAATGTAATGGACCCCTACTGTATCAACTCCAACGACAGATAACGTTACTAACTCAAGGAAACAAATAGGTAGTTGAGTATTTTTCTAGGCTGCAAATGGTTTAAAATGAATTGGATTTATTAATGCCTACTCCTCAGTGCACATGCGGGTGCACTTGTGGAGCCTTCAGGGCTGCTATAGATCAGGCAATTTTCACAAGACTGACCCAGTTCCTCATGGGGCTGAACAAAACTTTTGATCACCTGCGTGATAAGCTTTTGGTGATGGACCCAATACCTATAGTCAATAAGGCGTATTCATGATTTTGAGAATAGAGAAGCAACGAGAAGTCAGTATGGATGGGGCAGACACTATGGAAACTGTTGCTATGCAGATCAGCAGGGGTGAAGAAGGACTTTGTGCCCAGACCTAGACAACATAGAACTTACATTGACAAGCGAGGTCTTCAGTGCAGTAATTGCAATCATGCTGGGCATATAAAGGACACATGCTTCAAACTCCATGGAACTCCAGATTGGTATAGGGATCTAGTGGAGGATCAAAGCTATCAACAACATAAGGGGAACAACCAAGAGACTTTGTTGCAGGAATTGATACGTTTGATGAAATGTGAAGATCATCCAACACAGATAGCAAAAGAACCCCTACAAGCCAACTTCGCATAACTTGAAAATTTTGCTGGTAAGAGTTGTGCATTTTTTGGCCTTCATAATTTGTTTTTAGATTCTTGGATAGTTGACACAGGAACAACTAACCACATGTGCATCAACAAAGATGCACTCTAATCCATCATACCCTCAACTCAACCAACTCTTTTGTACCTCCCAGATGGCACTACACAACCAGCAACTCATAAAGGAAATGTCATTCTACACTCTAATCTTACACTCACAGATGTCTTATATGTGCCTCATTTTCAATACAACTTGTTGTATGTTTCTAAACTTTGCTTACATTCATCCCTCGAAGTGAAATTTTACTTCTCTCACTGTCTCTTACAGAACCTGAAGACTAGCAAGATAATAGCTATAGGAAAGCTCCACAAAAATCTGTATATGATAGACAAGTCCTCTTTCAATCCAAATATCATAGCATCTGTGAACTCTATTCAGCATACTCCATGTACTAATTCTAGTTCCTGTAATAACACTTTGTGGCATAGGCGGCTGGGACACCCATCCTTGACTACTTTGAAACATATTAACAGCATGTATGATTCCCCCTCTTGAAAAACAAAGTAGATTGCTTTTCTCATCTTGTGAAATTCATACCAAACACACCTTTGAAATGCCACGTATTGATCTTTAGGGGCTTTACAAAACTTCAACACTTGATAGCTGCAACTATTTCCTCACAATTGTGGATGATTTTAGTAGGGGCACATGAACCATCCTTCTTCGTTAGAAAACACAAGCCTATCGTACTTTAGATTTGTTCCTTAAAATGGTACACACACAGTTTGATTGTAAAGTAAAATTGATCAACACAGACAATGGTACAGAATTTACAAACTTTGCCTGTAAAACTTTGTTCCATTCTCTTGGGATAATACATCAGAGATCTTGCCCCTACACACCACAACAAAACGGTGCGGTAGAGAGAAAACGTAGACATATCCTTGCTAGAGCCCTATCCTTTCAAGCTCACCTTCCTTCAAAATTCTGGGGGGAAGCTATACTTGTTGCTACATTCTTGATAAATAGGCTTCTTACTCGACTTCTGCATTGGAAATTCCCCTATGAGATACTTTTCCATAAAGCTTTGGCTGCCTCTTTTTGGATCTAACACCTCAATTCCAGATACAAATTTGCAGCACGAGCATACAAATGTGTGTTATTGCGTTACAGCCAATCACATAAGGCTTATAAAGTTTTAAACTTGTAAATTGATCTTATTTTCTACTCTAGGGATGTTGTGTTTCATGAAAATATTTTTCCTCTGCCCCTACTCATCCAGTGCCTGTTACTACTTCAAATGACTTATATTCTTCCAATAGTGATGACTATGACCACACCTCACAGCCTACCCCTATTTCTAATTCATTCTCCAATCCTCCAGATTCCCTGCAACCTCACACAACTCTTCTCAGCCTTTACTGATTTCATCTCCATCTCCCTCTTCTGCTTGTCATTCCTTTGATGTCCTTCCTCTACGTCGGTCTCTTTGAATTATTCACAAACTTGCTTGTCTTGACTATTATGTATGTCATTGTGACACTAATTCTCCTACTTGTTTACCATCCATTTATAGGCCTGTACATACTGCATTTGTTGCTCTCTTGTCTTCTGTTCAGGAGCCTAGGAACAATTCAGAAGCCAACAAAGATACTAAATGGGTTGAGGTCATGGCTAAAGAACTTGTTGTGCTTGAACACAAGGGCACTTGGACACTAGAACCTCTGCCCTCATGGAAGAAGGCAATTGGCTGTCGTTGGGTGTTCAAACTCAAGCTAAATCCAGATGGTAGTGTGTTGCGGCACAAGGCTCGCCTTGTCGCCAAGGGCTATAATCAAGTGGAGGGTGTGGATTACTTTGACAATTTCTCTCTTGTAGCCAAGGTTGTCATAGTGCGAGTTTTCTTGGTTGTTGAAGTGACAAAGGGCTAGTCTTTATAGCAATTAGACATGAACAACGCCTTCTTACACGGTTATCTTGACGAAGAGGTCTACATGACACCACCTGAAGGGTATCACTTGGCTATTCTTGGGTCGGTTTTGTAGGTTGAGACTCTCCCTTTTATGGATTGAAGTAGGCATCTCGCCAATGGAACATAGAACTCACTGAGGAATTGCAGTCCTTTGGCTTTGTCCAATGTCCCCATGATCATTGTCTCTTCCTCAAGATTACCTCTACCTGTTTTGTAGGCTTGTTAGTCTATGTTGATGACATCCTGTTGACAGGGGACTCTGCTGACGAGATTGCTGCCCTTAAGAACCATTTCCATTCCCTCTTCACCATCAAAGATTTGGGGCTTGTGAAGTATTTCTTGGGGCTTGAATTGGGTCGTTTCCCTCACAGTCTCTTGTTCCATAGCACAAATATCTCATTGATATCCCCCATGACACCAATCTTTTGAATGCCAAAGCTGCCTCGACTTCGCTACCGCCTGGGCTCAAACTCTCTGCAGACAGTGGTTCTCTTTTGGCTGATCCTGGCCCCTACAAACGCCTAGTGGTTCGCCTCTTATACCTTGGGTTCACTAGGCCTGATGTATCCTTTGCCGTCCAACAGCTATCTCAATTTCTCCAGCATCCTAGGAACTCACATTGGGAAGCTGCTATCCATGTTCTTCGTTATCTCAAGGGTTCCTCCACCTTGGGTCTATTTTTCTCTGCCACCAGTACACTCCACCCTTCTGTCCACACTGACGCTTCTTGCCCAAATTCTCGCCTTTTCATCACCGGTTACTGCGTCTTCTTGGGCTCTTCTCTCATGTCTTGAAAAACCAAGAAGCAAATGATCGTCTCTGCTCCTCTGCTAAGGCAGAATAACGCAGTATGGGGACTGTAGTCTATGAGCTTTTATGGCTCTCCTATCTCCTGCGCGCCCTCCACATTCCCTTATACACACCTATTCCTTTTTGGTGTGACAATCAGGCTACCATCCACATTGCTGACAATCGCGTCTTCCATGAGTGCAACAAGTACCTCGACATTGATTGTCACCTCGTCAGAGATCACTTCAAATCTGGTTTCATCCATCCCTTTTATGTTCTTGGTCGTGAGTAAATGGCCAACCTCTTCACTAAGTCCTCCTCTGCTGCTTATTTTGCTCGTATGGTTGTCAAGCTAGGCTTGGGTCCCAAGTTCCATCCTAAAGGGGGGATGTTATGATATCAGCAACGCAGGCTGCACAGTCCACAGAAGAGCTGCAGGTTGAAGACGATGCTGAGCTGGATGCCACCATATCACGTGGTGCTGAAGTGGACTTCCAGTACTTAAGTTTAAAGTTGTGGCGCTTCTATATATTTTGCGTTTCTATTAGTTAAAACGCGCTTTCTTCATTACTCAGTTTAAGAGTGAGTTAGTAAGAGTTTTGTTAGTTTCAACTTCTCTCTTGTTTGTGTATATAGCTTATTTTACATCTCTGATCTTGAATGATGGAATACAAGTATCTGAAGAAGTGTTGTTTTCTTCTTCCTTGAGCTTTGTGATGTTTATGGACTTGTTATCTGCAAACTTGAAAGTTTTACAAATACTAAAATCACAATTGTGTTTCAATTGATCTTTCAAATTCTTACGAGTAGCTGCCGGGCTTTAGTGCAAACATGCAGCTGACAGCAGTGGACATAAACTGAGGTTTGGAGACACATAACAATTGATGTTTGTTTTTTAATCAATCAACAATCAGAATACTCCTCCACACTACGATTAATCCTGTTGGTTCTTGCTGGGTCATTGTTGACAATGCATCTGACAAGTTGCAACTTTGATGGAGGTATGAGAATTTCCGGTTAGTACGTACGTTGGTTCAGCTTTGCTGATATTGAATTTAGCTGAATCAAGAAACTTTTTATACAGCTATAGCATCACTTCTTCTATAACTTTTGGTTTACTAACGACACACCAGGTGAGGTGGACACTGCAAATAAGGGGTACAACTTCTTACCTACCCATCTCAATTTATATAATTCCAAGGGGAAGAGCAATATATATGTTGTTTTATATGTTAATCACAATATTGTTTGTTGGAAGGTGTTTGTTCGTCAGAACCAATCCAAAACTTCAGTCTTGTTATACTTTGCACATAAGCTGTGAGAGACTCTCGCATTATGGATTATGAATGACATAACACAAGTTATGCGTCACACTGACAACATTGCTTATCTGGCTTGTTTGTTTTCTATTTTGCTTTTACTAAAGCACAAACTTCCTTTTTACTGATTTTCGATGACTCCAATACGGCATACGGGAGAAAAACAATACATAATGACGAAATCATGTGCTAGTTACATTACTATTTTTTGGCCACTTTTTTATTGAAAAATGGTTAGAGGGATAGGTCTGAAACCAAAGTTTTGGAATGCTAACATTAAAATGAATTTTAGGGATTAAAATAATTTTAAATATAAACTTAAAACAAACTATAATATTCACTTTTTAACTACTTCCTTTTTTTTTCTTTATATTAAAAAGAGTACTTTTGTATGAGTGTACATGTATCTTTCCATGATAGGATTAATCACTTCAGAGATTTCACTTCGTATTAATAAATTTTACCCACAGTATACTATGATAAAAAAATAAAAATACTTGAAAGTACATAATTTAAAAATAATTATTTAATATTAATATTAAAGTAAAATCAAATAGTTAGAAGTTACTTATATTAACTTGTTTTAAAACACCTCTAATTTAATAAGATTGATAACTTTTACTCATTTCCATGATACTTATTCTTTATTTCTTTTTAAGTTTGTATTAGTATTTAATTTTATATATTATTCTCACGCTATTTCATTTTAAAATTTATTGTGCCCTCATAAATTAAATTTTTCTTAAAGTATATAAAAATCTCTTCTAACAAATTAGTCGCTTAGAAGTATTATTTATCTATTTTATTTTTAATGTGATATTTTTATTATTGTCTAAGTAATTTAGAGGTATTAGGACTATTTAAATAGTCTTTTTGTTTGGTAGAATTTTATTCATCTATAACTAAGTCCGATTTAATATTTAAAAGATTACTTATGTAAGAATACGAGTGCCTTTATACAATGAGGAACAAACAGTTAGATTTCACAGTTTTAATACTAGTCGTTGTGGCATGTCGTTTCTTTGTGCATATAATAAACAGTCTTTTACGCTTTAAAATATAATATATAAAAGTAAAATATATAAATCAATACATTACAATAAAAAAAAAATTAATTTATCAGTTAACAAAAAAAATTTGAAAAGTTGATAAAGTTAATTATCTTATTAATTGAAGGGTAATTTTAGCTTCACAAAAAATTGGTGCAGTAGTGTCATTAACCGCCGTTTGTGAGTGTAGAGACCCTTTCTTTTTTACTAGCCGTTGTGGCACGCTATTTTTGCATGCATATAATAAATAATCTTAGTCTCTTTAAAATATACTATAAATAAAAGTAAAATAGTATAGATCAATTCATTACATTTAAAAAGAAAGAAAATAAAGCTAATTTATCAAGTAATATAAAATTTGAAGAGTTGAATAAGTAAGAAGCATTTTTGGCTTCACAAAAATTTGGTGCTTCGGTGTCAATAACCTCCATTTTGTGAGTGTAAAAAAAAAAAAAAAAAACCCTCCATTTGTGAGTGTATAGGGCTTTTTCTTTTTATATTAGTATAAATATAGTACAAAATTTATAGAGTTTTATTCATTTATAAATAATTTTGATTTAATGTTAAAAAAATATTTAAGTAAGGATATAACGTTTTTTTTTTCAAATTAAGAATAAATTAACACTTTTAATATATAGTAGATGAGGATAGAGGCAAGTGTTTGGCGTGGACTAATAAGAATTGAATTTCCTTAATTTCGTGCTTGCTAGTTTTCCAAAAACAAAATACAGTGTTGAAATGGAAATATTTGAAACTGTGTGCAATCAAATAACAATGTTTTTAACACAGTTTAATTATATCAAGTAAAGAGACTTTTAGAGCGCAGGAAAGGGCAATGGAGCAGCCTGGATCTGTCACTAATTTCTCAGCAAACACTTGTGTTATAATAAGATGTGGGGCAGGAGTAGAATATTGTGGCACTGGCAGCAGCAAAGACTGTAAAGTTATATTTCCTGTTAATTAAGCATTTAAATCTGCGCTTAAAATATATTAATTAAAGTAGAATAAGTGGAATGGATATATTTAATTAGCTTGCCTCTACTCTCTCTTTATCCATACATTAACATTATTTATTTCAGGATAATTCCACTCCATTAATTATAATTCTTTTTCATATATTTTTCTTCCATGCACCAATTACCTAATTGGTTGTATAGCTAGAAAATAAATTTGAGAAAGAAAAAACACGATTTGTCCTATTATACTCTAACAATCCACCCTCCCTCAGATGCATTTATATGGTTACATATAATTCGTTATTTTCTTTTAATGTTATTATCAAAAACTTTGTAAACCAAGAGGTTGATAGGATATAATTTCTAGAACAAGTTAAGCTGAACGAAATAGAAAAAAAAAAAAAAAAAAAAAGTAAAGACAGGCACATACAATTACAATATCAACAGTCAACACACACAAATCCACCTATCAACTATATATTTGATAACATGAAAATGCAGAAACAACATTAAAGGTGCTGCGCAATGCCGCGCGTGGTCAATCTAAAATATGTCTGACGGCATATAGCTAGCAGAGGACGAGCTTTCCCTCTGTCCTCTTCTTTTTACACAGTCTCAAAACTATATATACCACAGTGGAGCAAATGTGACAACCGAGACGAGACTATTGATCAATTATCGACAGCAGCAAGGAATCTTGGTGGAGTAATTAAGGAGGTGGTAACAGCTCCAATGACTCTTGTAGCAACAAAGTTACGGCTCTTATGTTTTCTAATATTGTCTTCAAAATCCATCTGGTCCAGTACCCCTAGGAAACGATCAACTTCACATGGAAGCAGCAAAGGCCCTTCGCTGCTGTATCCATACTCTGATTCAGCTTCCTCAAGTAGGTCTCTGAAGAGTGGGTGGTTGACATACTCCGTCTTTATCACAAACCTCTGTTTTTGGGGTCCAACGTAGATGGAGAAGCATCCTTCTGGAGCCACTCGCCTCCATTTCTTCCCAATCTCCACGCCCACGCTGTCGGTCAGACCTCGGGGCCAAGATTTGCTCTTCATCTTTAGCTTTCCTGATGAATTGCGGGCCTTTCTCCCAATGCCACCGCTGAATGATATGCATCGTTCCCATGCCCTGGAAATTATCCCTTTCTTCCCTTCACCTTTTATCGGACAATATTCCATTTTCCTCTCACAAATTCAAAAACAGAAAGGAAGAACGTAACCAGCCAAAGGCTAGCTAGCCAGTACGTACCTAGTGTCTGATTAGTTGGTTTAGGTGAACAAAATTAGAACAAGCAGAACAATATGGCAAGTGCTCAACCTCTGTCGTATACCAGATTGAACATGACCTTCATCCTTGGCCTCATCGTGTTACTCATGATGCTGCAGCTTAAAAACTAGAACATCCCTTTCCCTCCAGAAACAATGTGTTGTCCAGAGAATTAGAGGATACAGAAGAACTGGCGGCAAGAAATGAGCTCAGAAAGGGCTTATTTATACTAAATTTGAACTACGATAAACTGCAACGACATATTGATCTGAACGAGTCTAGAGGTATATATATATATATAATATATATATATATATATATAGAGAGAGAGAGAGAGAGAGAGAGAGAGAGAGAGAAGCACTAGCCTAAAGAGGGAGAAGAAAAACAATAGAGCCGCTCAGGGGATACAATGCCTGATGAGTCCCAATTGTAATGGGTTAACCTTTTCAATAATTTCCATATACATATTTATAGCTGCAGTCAACATACATATAGACTAAAAAACAGAGAGCATGAGGACATAAAATTTCAAGATTAATTTTATTAAAGATAAACCAAGTTGTCAACTCTCTAGTTAGTTTTAATAATTGTCATTATTGTTATTTTATTTATGAACCTTCCCTAATACTATAAGAAAAATCATCTTTTGAATATCACAATTAAAGTGAAAAGTCAATAAATTATAGTAATTCATTATGATTTTGCAACACTTGTTCTTTACTTTTTACCAAGTTGATCAAAATATTTACCACAATCGTAATTTATTTTAGTCATTGCTAAAAATCATAATAAATACTTATAATTAAGACTATTGCAACCGACAATGCTAAATCTTGTTTGACTATGATTAACATTTAAATTTTCACATTGATTTATACATCCCACACTTATAGCACCCTCGATTGGCTACTTTCGATATAAAACAAATTCATTGTTGTAACCAAATAATGGACCAAACAAGGGATCAGCCAATTGATGGGCCAGTACTATTTGTTTGTAATTTTAGTGGTCATCATCACATCTAGAGATAATAGAGTTTGACATTTGATTGAAATTTATGTCTTTAAATAAGCATAAGCTTTTTTTTCAATGTGGATGAGGACAGATTAGGTTAGGCGTTGGCATATTATTCACATTTCACGCAAACCTATGACATGAGCGAAGAGTAATCATTGAAGTATTTTAGTGGAAAAAAAATAAAAAACAGTATACAATCACTTAAACTGAAGCATTAATAAGGTGTTGACGGTGGGCATGTTGTAGCCGACCGTAACGAGTCGAGTAGTTAAATTAATTTCTTAGTTTTCAGCTGAGGTGTGGATTGGATTGATTGTTTCGTATTTGTTAATGATGACGATTTGTATGGCATGATAAAGAATTTGGGAAGAAGATGAATGGTGTAATTTTGAGAGGACATTTTTTATCGTTTGACTTGTCAAAATTTGAGAAAATGTTTAACCCTCAAATCAGATGCTTGTGTTGTGACAAACTACTCAAGATTTGTGCAGAAAAAGAAACTAGAAACAACTAGTCTTATTTAGGGGAAGCCCACTTTTAGTTAGTAGGTTTGGCCCTTTGGGGCCATCAACCTTGGCCTCCGCTCATCACTAAATCTCTCGTATTAATTAGGAATAGAATATTCTCCCAACTTATGTAAAGGAAATTTTTACCCCAACTCGATTATATTTGAATTAATCACATAACAAATACAATATATTTATTATGTATAGTGTACAAATTTAAAAGAACACAGCTCATCGTCCTGCCAAAATCAAAAGGCATGATGGCAATTGATAGCAAGCCAAACTAGAAAAATAAAAATGAATGTATATAATGTAATGACTGGCTGTTTTTCATTGGTGAATTTTATATATGTTGTAGTTGTGCAGTAACTTACAAAAATTTTGTATGCTTTGCTTTACATATTCCATTGATATTCCACAAGAAGGAAGCAAAAGCTGTGGTTAATGAAGTTTCTGGCTACTTGGATTAGTAGGGGAGGAATGTAACGGAACACATTTGGAACTTAGACTCCAGAAAAATTGATCGCGTGGTGCTGGAGAACGGAGAAGAACAGATTTCAACAGAAAGCCAGACACTTGAAGGAGGACGATGCGCAATTTTTACCTTACATTTTTATTAGTATAAATACGACTCTAGACGAGTTAGTTAATAGACTTGGAAAAACTGTTAGTTAGAAATAGTTAGTTTGTTAGACAGTTTTCTACTTCTCTCTTCCGCCTTTTATTTAAAATTGAAGCTGTAATCATGTTACACAGATGAATGAGAATTTCTTCTTGGTCTCCAATTATACTTTCAATTTCTTCCTCAATGGATTCTCTCAATTTCTCTTTGGAATGCGTGGATTTCAACATGGTATCAGAGTTGGTATCAACTAATTCAATTTTTTGTAGTGGCAAGTTAGTAGGCAGACTCCTCTACCTTTGGTTTACACGCCTTGATATTTCTCATGGGGTGCAGTGAGAACTCTGCAAATTGTTACGATTTTATAGTGATTTAATCTTTCTTTTTTAATTCAAAACATTCATAATCATGTGATTTTATTGCATATTCAACCAAAAAGGGAAGATATGGGATAAAGATGGCAAAAATCAAGCTAAAACCGGAATTGAAGACATCAACAAGGAAAAAGGAGATTTCAAGGCAATTTCTGCGGGATTAATTGAACGTGCCCACGCTTAGTGGAGTGGTCAACATGGATGAAGAAAGGAAAGGAGTGATTTTCCCAAGACAAAAAGGAATGATGTGCTTAGATTTGGAAAGGATTCCTTAAAACATGTTATTTGTGATTTATTTACCTTTTTAGAGTTAATTATGTACTTATCCCCCCATACGTCTAGATTCGTAGGAGACTTTTATTATAAATAGGGGGTGGGTCTCTTCATTTGGAGGTTGTTCGGGGTTCATTGAAACTCAATAGAATACTTTATTTTCATTAGCTATTCACCCTCTCTCTTTTAGTTTTAATTTATAGCTGGAGTTAATGGAATTTCACTTTTTAGTGTGTTCTTCCATTAACATGTCTGGCTAAATTCTTTATTTTCTAGTTATGGTATGGTGATTGCTTGATTCCTAATATGTTGTGAGATCTAATCTGCTCTTTACACTTGTTAAATGAATATTCATGTTATTCTCTGTACTTTTATTACAAACGTCTGACTTATGAATGATTCAGCCGGTTGTTCATTATCAAGAAGATTTGCTTAGCTAATTCGACTTTATAAATCCGTGTAATTGTTTATTTAGTTCAATGCTTAGTAGCAACGTAGCATGATTAATTATGTCATAGTAATTAGTTATGTTATGGGGGATGCACGATCTAGTTTAAACGAATTATCCTCGTAGGAGCTTGTTGATTAGAATCAGGTTTTTTTAATTCTTAATATTGTTAATAGATTCAATCTTGTGGACGTTCTCAAGGTTGTCTGTTAATTAGGGATCTAGCCAATTATCGTACCTTGGCTGACGAAAAGGTAAGGTGTTAAATTGTATCGACACTATAACTAATTTATTTGTTTATACATGTATTATTTTTGCATCAATGATCAATTTACAAGAATCAAGTATGATCCTAACCATAACCGAAAAATCTCTCTCTCATATCTTATGCCGATAATACCTCTAAGTTTATTTTCTTTTTTTGTGTTCTTTCTTTCTTTTATTTTTCTTCAATGTGATAGAGTTGGTTTATATATATATATATTATTTATAATATATTTTTAAAAAATTAAATATTATTTATTATATGTTTATTAAATATATTTATTATATTTATTATTTTTCCACGATATCTAATTATTATACAAAAAAAGAAATTTATACACTCAAAGTGGTAGTTTTAATTTATTTAGTTTTTTATAATAATAAAATAATTAAATCGAACTATGTTTAATTATTTTATTATTATAAATACATAAATAAGATTTATAAATATAATTTATATATAATATATAATAAAATATGTCAAGTCGCGAATTACATCCACGACTCGGCATTAAAAATCTATTTTCTTTAAAAAGATGTGCATGTCATGGATTGGGTCCATGACAACAACGACATGGATTCAATTGAATTCAATATTTTTATTTTTTTATTTAATTTTATTTTTTATAAATTAATTATAATCAATTATATTTTTAATAATATATTAAAATTCAAAAAATTATAATATTAAAATTGTATTAATTTTAAAAATATAATGAACTATACAAATGTAATAGTGTATAACTTTTTATACAATTCTAAAAAAAAGAATAATACACTATTGCATATTAACAATATAAATTGCATTAAAATCCAGAATTTAAGTCACATCAACCTTCACCGATACTATTTAAACACTCCTCCTCCTGTTTTCTTCTGAAAGCGTGGTTCAGTCATTCTGTTAATTTTTAACAATATTTTCAAATCTAAAAAATGATAATGTTAAAATTGTATATTATAATCATACAAATATATTAACTATTAATTGTGTAGTTCATTATTTTTTTTTTAGATTTTAATATATTGTTAAAAATTAACAGAACGACTGAGCCATGCTTTGGGAAGAGAACAGGAGGAGGAGCTTTTAAAGAGTGTCAGTGAAGGTTGATGTGACTTAAATTCTGGGTCTTAATGCAATTTATATTGTTAATAAGTAATAATATATTTTTTCTTTAGAATTGTATAAAAAAATATATACTATTACATTTGTATAGGTATTTTTAAAATTAATATAATTTTAACATTATAATTTTTTAAATTTTAATATGTTGTTAAAAATTAATTGAATATAATTAATTTATAAAAATAAAATTAAATAAAAATTAAAAATATTGAATTCAATTGAATGCATGTTGCATTTTTTTTAAAAAAACAAACTCTAGACATGTGACTTGTTGCATCGACTTGATCAGAAATAGTTAAATTTCATATAGAAGATGAAACTTTCAGAACAATAAAAGAAATGAGAAATAAGAATAGGTAATAAAATCAATTACAAAACAAGAATGAAGAAAGATATAAGAATTCTTTTATCGCCTTCTGCAGCTCGTATCCGCTGCAAAATCCGAGGCAAAACTGTAATTTTTCCATGGATCAAAAGTCCATTGCAAATATCATTGCAAATTTATCATCAAACTTTGTCACGGCTTTGCGTCTGTAGCAAAAACCATTGCAACACTCAACTCTTTAATTTGCAACAAAATACACACAAAGAAGTTCATGGCAAAAATAATTATTATTTTTTCTTGAAAATTTTGTAACTTGAAGATTGTTGCAGAAGTCACTGTAAAAAATTTAATTAAATTGTAATGGATTCTTTCTGATACAAAATTTGTTGCAAATTATTAGCAACATATATAAATTAAAAATCTATTGCAAACCTAGCCATGGATATTAACTATTGCAAAAACCAGATTAGCAACGGTATGGTTCGTGGCAAAGTTTGCCGCGACTTTTACAACAACTTGCAATGAAATTGGGTCATCTAAAAGTTGATCAATTTTTACAATGGACATATGCAATGAAATGTCCATTGCAACATTTCATTGTTGTTTTGCCTAGAAATTTGCCACAAAAAAACTCAATTTTTTGGAATTCTGTTGCAAAGTCATGGCAAATTTGCCACAAAATTTTCTGCTGTAAAAATTCGTTTGCTACGGCATTGTTTTCTGTAGTGATAATTCCTTGTATGTACCATCGGTATAATCCCTAGCTAATACAAGAAAACAAACTATCGAACCTGGTTAACTTAAAGGAAACATATGATAAAAAAAAAAAAAAAAGGATCTTGTAGGCTTTTTATATAAGGGGGGAAGCTTCAAACTTTTTAATTAAAGCCAGAGTGCTCCAGCTTCCTTAAGAAGTGGAACCAATGTGCCATTAATATGTGAAGCCATGACTCTGTCCATTGCTCCGACGAGTCTGCCACCGATAAAAACCACAGGAACAGCGGAGCCGCCACCAAGAAGCCTAGTGAGGACCCTCTCGATTTCTTTGCCTCTAGGATCTTGGTCAAGCTCATAGACAGTAGGGTTGACTCCCATTCCACAAAAAAGACTTTTAACAGCATGGCACATGCAGCAGGTGCTGATGCTGAATATGACCACAGCGCTGCCGGATGCCAACCGCACCACCCTCTCCAAGGGGTCCACCGCCGTTGTGAGGCTGTGGACGGAGGACGGACAGTAGTTGTGTGAATCGGATTGGTATTGCATGTTAGTTAATTGGTAAACCAATAATGAAATAAATGGACGTAAAAAAAGCAGAGTCTATATATATATATATAGGGTGAAAAAGTTGAAGAAGGCAATTAAGTGGTTGTCTTGTGGAGAGGATTGATATATATATGGATTTGGGATGATGGATGGATGCATTATGGGGGTGTATATATAGTGAGGATGGGGAGGTGGAGGGTGCACTGCATGCAGATAGTCCTAGCTATCTGTCTCTTGTTGTCTCAAGGCGTGCTAGCTAGGCAAATACACGTACGTAAAGGTATGCTTGTAGTTTACTGCTAGAATTGTAGGATTTGGAAAAGCATTAATTACTAGATTAATTGTGGGTGTAGGTGTGGGACAGCGCAACAGGCAAGCTCTGAAACTGTAAGGCGGCTCGGGCTGGCTATATCAATATGCATTTGTGTCTGTATATCAGCTATTACTTATACAAGAGCCTGGTTGGGTTGGATGCTAATATTTTAAATAAATATTATTTAAGATTGGTGGAGGTGGGGTTTTAATTGTATTCTAGCTACTGCTACTATATATGTATAGCTTAGTACGTTGAGAAGGCAAATTAAGTATAATTAATTATGTGTATGTAGAGACGGCTGGTGCATGTCCTCCTTGTCGGGTTTTAATCAATATATATAGATAGATAGTGCGCACGTACATTAATTGATTTCATTCTTAACTAGTCCCACGAATCTGCAATGCAGCCATCATAATGTGTTCCAACGGTCATAACTTATGTAATTAGATATTAATGCTTGCTCTCCCAACTGCTTTTAATGCCCGGTAGACATACGCCTATATACATATATATATATATATATGTTAGACATTATAAGTTATAATTTCATATATGTTTTGTGATTATATATAAGTAATTATTTTCTCTCCTTAATTTCAACAACCGTGTGCTACCTCACTGTTGATCTTTTTCTTGCTCGGGTGCTTACGGTCAGCTATTACATATGTTTATTTATAATTTAAACAATTACGCATCACCAACTAAAATGAAATATATTAGTTTCAAATCTATAAAAAAAGGGTCAATTTGCGCTATGCTGCCGATTCATTGTCTTGCTTGTCCGTTTTATTTTGTATTAGTTAAGTAATTTTGACATATACTTAATATATATGTTGATAATATCATATAATTAAGTAACTTTGTCCCTCCCTCATGGTCAACGTAACCAAACTAAAAAATAAAAGAAAAAGAAAATTCCAACCTTAAATAACTTTTTCTCTTAATCACATAGCAATCTCTGTTATTATATTGTACATGACATCACTTTTCTAAAGATATGGGGAAAAACATTCAAATTAGCAGAGAGATGACGCGATAGGTCACAGAATCCTTGGTTGTTATGATGGTGGTGGATTCTGCAGACCATAATAAAATTTCTTATATTAACTGCCAATACTAGAACAACAATATAAGGACAAATTTATAGTATATAGCAATTTAATGTACGTACAGGAGCCAGCACTGATGTATATATATATGTATGTATGTATTATGTTTGTAGATGGCATGCAAATTTCTGGGCTGATCTTGTCATTCCTAGCCCTCAATTTATTAAAAATATAAATTGGTTTTAACCACCCCCTCCTCAATCTCGTGGAGAGAGTTACTTAGAGTTTATATAATTAGGTAGATGTAGTAGATGCATATATAGCCACGCCTTGCTACTATACTTCAATTAATGTTTCGTCCACATTTTGTGCTCTATTCCCACCATAAAGTATGACCTAAGTTTTAAATTAATGTTTGAAATAATTAAGTGAAATTGAACTACTAAAATGATGTTGCCGATTAGCTTTCAATTTGTGGGAATTTAATTTCCTACACCAGAACCAGATGAAGATGAATCGGACCTCTCCTTAATACATCATCAATACGCCACGGATATATATAGATATTATTAATAATGCCCATGACCTCACCACACATCAAATATTTGCACCTACGCCCTACCTAAAACAATTACTCCATTAATTAATAGGCATTAGTTTTAAATAAGAATTTAAAATTTGATACATATATATATATATATACAAATTATTATTTCTGGAGTAGTACTTCTAAAATATATATATGAATGGTGTTAAATAAATTGTTAATTTAGATGAGAGGATATTTGAAAAACAAATTTCGAATTTTATGAAATCAAACGAATGATCTTAAAAAATATATATATTATTAAGATGCACGTGGCAGAAATTAATAGATGACGTTTTGTGTTTATTCGGTAAAAGAAGATGAGCTTGCAAAGCAAAATCTCACTTCATGTAGTGAAAACAAATATAAGATAATATAATTATATATAGGAAGGAAGGGAAACACAAATTAAAACAACTCGATATGAGAGGGATTAATTTCATAACCGATAACTGCACTTTCGTCCACCTAAAGTGGTGACAAAGGTGGCAGTTCCTAGCTAGGTGCAAAAGTGGTTGCGCCTGCACTGAGTCAGCGGCGGCAGGGTATGAGTCAGGCGGCGAAAATAGTACAGGCGCGGCGAACCCGGCGAATCTATTGCCCTTCCCCCAAGGAAATTTCTGTAACTTTATTGTCCCCCCACACTTTTCACGTTTTAGCTCGTTTTACCCCTCTGTTACTCCATCCACTGCACCGAGCAAGCATGCATCTATTTCTGTCTTTGGTTGACCGAATTAAGGAACTCATGTTTTTATTTGATTCCCAATGATCGTGCAAAAAGCGCACTTATGAAATAAATAATGCAAGTAAAAGTGTGGTGTTTGATTTGTTTGGGGTGGAAAGTGTTGAAATAAGTATTAAAAACTAAAAATGTTTAAATGAATGAAAAAATAGTGTTATTGTTTGATTTTGTGTACAATAAAAAAATATTATAAAAAAAAGCGGGACTTGTAACGGCTATATGGATGTTCCAATTGAAATGACAGTTCTAACAGTTTTATAACAGATTGAACATGCTGACATTATTGAGGGGGTGATAAAAATATATTTATTTTGTAATGGCCACAATCGTTACTATCGCCATTACAAATATGTGGTGTGCATAAAACCATTAAAATTTATTGGTTGTTACTAATTTGCTATGATCTTTGTAACAGCTAGGTTTTTCTGTAACGATTTTTAGGTAAAATAAGGAGTAGTTACAATGACAATGGGAAAAGGCGCAAGAAAAATATACAAAAATGCGGTATTACAAAAACCATGACAATTGGCATTGCTTTTTATTATAGACTGTTATAAAAGCCGCTACAAAATAACAGAATATGAAGAGTTTCAGAAGCCGATACAAAATGATTTAAACAATGGTCGTTCCAAATGGAGGCGGGAAATGGTATTTATAACGGCCGAATTGTATATAACCGTGACAAACGCTATTACAAGTTAATATTTTCGAAATCAAAATTAAAAGAATGGGGGAATTCTAAATTCGATTGGCCGTTATAAACATTGTAACAAAGGCCGTTACACATATAAATTACACAGGCCGTTTCAAAAGCAATCACAAAAAATAAGTCATTTCAAAAATTCAAATTGGAAAATACAATATATTTCCATCCGATCACACGATTCATACCAAATTTAAATGTATACAAGAACAACAGTGTGATTTTAAATCACATGACCTGAAAATACATCGATTTGAATGATTATTATTACGTTCTAGGAATGATATATCGAAATCCGTATACCCAATAAGGCTACAACTTGGTCAAATGGATCCTTTTATAAGTGTGATCATATATGACGGTTGGATCTTAATTTTGACAATTCGATTAACCCATACAGTTCAATGCTATAAGATGATAGTTGCATCAATATAATATTAACATTTACGAATATAATTTATTGCAAATTGCATACATGTATGAATGTCATTTTTTTTTATTTTTTTAATATATTTCAATTATATTATTCCAGTACAATGATACGTTTCCACAACATTAAATCGTCGAAAACGGAATTTTTTTTTAATAATAATTTTTAATACAGTTAATTAATTAATTGTAATAGCTTTTGTAACGAAATTTATCAAAACGACGTCGTACCCGTATTTTGTAATCTCAAATGTAACGGAGTTTTAAACGATTACATTAAATTATATATTTTGTAACGACTTCTATAATAACTTTTCAAATTTTGTAACTCCCTTTCGCACGACTATCCCAAATTTATATATTTCAAATTTTGTAATTCCCTTTGGCACAGCCATTCCAAAATTATATATATACAACACTTATAGATTTTTTTTCCTTCCTTTTCTTCCCTTTTTTTCTCCTCTCCCTACCGCCGCCTACCCACCCCCTTGCCCCACTGCCGCCCCATCGCCCCTCTCTCTCTCTCTCGCTCCCTTCCGCCGTCCCCACCACCATTTTCGGCCGCCCCTACCAGGTAAGTTTTTTATTGTTTTAAATTTTATGTAATTTTTTTTCTTGAATGTTTTAAATGTATGTAATATGTTTTAGAAATTTTAGGAAAATATAAATTATATAAAATTTTTAGAAATTTAAGGACTACAATTCAATTTTTAGAAAAATTATTCACTAAATCAAAGATTAAAGTGAATGCCCTTGAACAACTTTTTCTGATAAATTCGGTCTTTTCCAAAATATTAGCTTTCTGATAATTGTTCAGCAAAAATCACATTTCACAAAATTTGCTACACAGAGAGAAACAACCTGCAGAATATGTAAATCATCATCTTCAAAGATTGAGGTCAATGATGCAAGATATGAAGCCCCCCATACACAACACAACACACAGATTACGTGACCCTCCATCGTAGTCCACAAAAACGAGAACTACAAAGATTATGAAGGTCCTACCGGGAGTCGAACCCAGGTCGCTGGATTCAAAGTCCAGAGTGCTAACCACTACACCATAGAACCTGGATGAGAGGTTACGGATCCCATCCTTTTTAACGATAATTTTGATGTTCTTTTGATTTAATTTTTTACTTGTTATTGTCTATAAGTGTTTCTCATCTTATACCACATATATATATAAAAAAAAAAATTATATTTTCACCCACAGAACGATTTTTTACATCAGAACATCAATTTTTTTAAATTACTAAAAATGTCTTTATACATTCTCAACCACCTCTACTCAAAATTTTCTTCTCATCTATATGATCTATTCTATATCTATACTAATATGAATATTTCACTCACACCAATTTTTTTTTGTATTTGTAATATTCCTAAATTAATTTTATTTATTTATTTTTAAATATGATGTGCCGATTTATATATTTTATTTAAATTAAAATATATTTTAAAAAGTAAATAATTATTTATTATATGCACCTAAAAATAACGTGTCATGACGACTAGTGTTTCAATATATTTTCAAGTGAAAATTTGTAATTTATAAATCAGTTTGAATCCAAAGGAAGCCTAAGGTGCAGTATATATATGCACGTAACCGTTTTATGACTTGCTTAGATAAAGGCGAATTTATGGACCCTGCTTGCACGTAATTGAGAGTCTTGCTAACTTCCACTCGTCCCGCTTTCTATCCGCTGCCTCCGGCTCCCACACATTCCTATTCAACTATGTGTGAATATTTATTATTTTACTTTAATGAGTTTATTATTTCATTGTATAATTTTATTTTTTACTGAAAAATATATTAATGTCTTATTGAAAAAATGATGAAATAATATAATTATCAATTTTATAAAAAGTAAACAAATAAATTGTATTTCATACAATATTACACAAAAATAACCGTTCTTCATACATCATCGCTTGACTTTTAATTCCAGGAGCTACCTAGTGCTCTTTTAACAATTTTGCTTTGGACCAAAACGGAATGAAGATTGTAATGATAATTATTTAGAGTGTTATATTTTTTTCCTTGTTTGAGATTAAGATTAATTCATCATGATTTATATAATTAGTAGTATATTTCACTCTGCGTGCACCAATTATTGCCTCTGCCAAAGTCTGATCTCAGCTGGAGGCACTTCTTTTTTTCGGTTATATGTTCGTGGTAATACGAGAGAACAAATGGACACCCTCCCACCACACACACACATGTACACACACTCTAATTGAGGTCATCATGCATGTCTTGCCAGGATAGTTTTATTAACTTTTTGGACAACTGAAAATTATTTAGTAGTACAAGTTTTGAGGAAAATGATGTAGCCACCTGTTGGAGAGTCCATGAGAGGGGTTCCACCAGCTGATCGTTAATCAGCATACTCATAATTTACATTCCAATCATTCCCCCGTGGATTTTGACAGTCAATTTTAATCATGCAATCGACCTTATCATCATCATCACAATTATTTGCTTGACACAGACAATGGCAATCATCATATTGAATTCCATCCATCATTTGTCAATCGCGAAATATTCCATTCGCGTAGGTGTACTTACGTAGTGCTGCAAAATTTTTAGCACAGCGCCCACCACTCTATAATTAATTAATCTCAGCTCATAATCATGAAGTACACAGACGGTGACAACAAACACACTCATAAATGCCCCCGCAAACACACATACACACATATATTGGGTAGACAAAACTGTAAGATAATTACAAAGTTAGAATGAATAATACTACGATACAATAAAGTATACGTTGATCAAATTATACACCCCATCAATATATGTATCTTTAAATTAGAATGGTTTACATACAACAACCACATCAATTATGCATGGAATCTAATTTATTTCATTTTTTGGTATAAGAATTTGACATCCCGTATAAATACACCATGTTATGGAAATTTAAGAAAAGAATTAGATGAAAAAATTAATTAAACCAAACGAAGTGCTTGCAAGCTATATATATACAGTAGAAAAAAAAATGACTATTGATTACAATTTTAATAATTATGAACTAAATATCATGATACAAAAATATAGACATACAATTTTAATAATTATGAACTAAATATCATCGGTGTCAATAGACTGGAGCAATCTTTAATTAGGAGCTAGGATAGTTGGAGCATGAATCCATATTAAAATGACACCAAATCCTGCACTTGGAATATATATGTTTAAAAATGAATTTTTAATTAATAGGAAAGAGTGTATATATATATATATATATATATATATATATATATGATTTGTGGATGGTAACATATATGGAGGCTCGAAAATCTGCAGAGCTCATCAATCAAGCAGGGCTTCACTTGGAAAATATCTAGAATTATAAGAAGAAAATTAGAAATGATGGGAGCAATGAGCCAACAGTACTAGAAAACAATAACAGAAAAATGTAGCGGTGTGGGAAAAAGGACAAAGCATAAGGTGATCATGATTCGAGGGTGCGTGTTTTCTGCTTATTTTTGTGCACAAGAGAGAGAATGGAAACGCCAGAAAGTTGCGTTGTGTGGGAGGGGATCACGTGAATTATTGAGCTCTTTCCTCCACCAGAAAATGCTTTATTGGATTACGGGACTAACCAAAAATAACCATACAGCGTGACAATACCCTCTCGCCCTCCAATCCTCCTCTTTTTTTTTTTTTTTATTATCTACTACCTAGCTAGCTACACTATTTCATTTTCATGTATATATACATATCAACAAAAGTTAATTAATTCATGATATTTAATAATATAAACAAATATATTACTATATTTCATAAAAGGAAACAATTTATACTTAAAAGAAAAACATTAATTATATATTATCTATCCCTCGATCATTTGTTATTAATAATATAACACCTGATATTAATTATATATGGTATCTAGTGATGGGAATGTGGTATATTAAACAATATAAATTATCATCATCATGTGTGGAAAAATGGTATACTCATGCACGCGATTGCAAGGGCACGTGACGGTGGCATTTGTTTGGTGAATGATTTTATCGTACGCCACCTACTTATGATTCCACTTGTCATGCAACAAAGATGATTTCATCGCGCAACTCTCACTTTCACCTCCTATATATTCACTCGTCCCCTCTACTTGTACTTGCATTCTGCATGAGCCAGCGAGAGAGCCGGCATTTTAATTAGAGAGAGCAAAGAAGCAAATATATCATTAATATATATATATAGCTAGCAAGGGTTTCTAATTAAGAGACCCCTGCTTCTATAGCTTCATTTTATATATTTTAAGTAGCTATATATATAGCTGCTAGCCATGGCTGTCTTTGACATTCACCATCCTTGGGCGTTTACATTTGGTGTTCTAGGTAAATTTTGTATATGTATTGCTTCTCTCTTTGTTTTTTGTTTTTCTTAACTCCTCTGCTTTGGATCTTCAAAAGAATCCGAGTTTTGGTTAAATTTCTTCACTCATGTCATTAACTTTCTCATATGGACAACAAGAGTCCGACTAATTTCTGTGTAGACATGCACACACCTGGATTCATTAATTTTCTCCTGCAGACAAGGGGCAAATTAAGGAGAAAATAAATAAGATATAATTTCAGGAGCTGCAACGTTCCTGCGCTGTTGTCAGTACAACTTGCATGATTAACCTTCCACAGATATCAAGAATATATATAATAGAAACTCTGGTGTAGGCATATTTTTCATGTTGGCTATATATTAAAGCCTGAAAGAGCATGCAGCATTCTCCTTCTCCTTATTTTTCTTCTTCTTCTTTAATTATAAGAGAGAAATTAAAAAGAATTAAATAATCTCACCAGCAGTTAATTTGTTCAACTAAGTCACTCATGTAGATGGTGATTTTTCTTTTTATTTCTTTGGTTGGATTATTCCAATAACGGACATTTCTTTTTGTGGTGCAGGTAACATCATATCAGTCTTCGTGTACCTGGCTCCTCTGTGAGTTGCTCACTTAATTTTCTTCTTCTAATTTTAATAATTAGAGCACTTTCTGATGATCTACTCTAGCTAATTTCCTCTTGCAGGCCCACATTTTTTCGAATTTATAAGGAAAGATCAACAATGGGATTCGACTCACTACCTTATGTGGTTGCACTTTTCTCTGCCATGTTGTGGATGTATTATGCATTCCTCAAGACAAACGCGATTCTTCTAATCTCCATCAACTTATTTGGATGCGTTATCGAGGCTATTTACATTTTCATATACCTCTTTTATGCATCAAAAAAGGCCAGGGTATGTAATCATCTTACATAATGGCAGCATTTAATACCATTCCTATATATATATATATATATTAAATTTAAAGTTATATACTGGCTAGGTATTGACATCACTGGTTTTGTTTATTAATTATTGTTGCAGACTCATACTGCCAAGCTGTTGAGCCTCATCAATGTGGGACTATTGGCTTTGATTTTTCTGCTCACATTCTTCATATTCAAAGGTCCAATTCGAGTTCATGTAGTTGGATGGATATGCGTTGCTGTCTCTGTGAGCGTTTTTGCAGCACCGTTAACCATTGTGGTAAGGACTCATAATTACATGTAAAAGCAAAAATACACAGCTTTTTTGGAATTATTGTATGTTTTTCTTTCTTCAATTGTTATTTCTTTTTTTCTTTCCACAGTTTCAAGTTGTCCGAACACGCAGTGTTGAATTCATGCCATTTCCCTTGTCATTTTTCTTGACACTGAGTGCAGTCATGTGGTTTGCCTATGGTCTATTTCAGAAGGATTTATGTGTTGCGGTGAGTAAGAAACGTAACATTCATTGATCAACTCTTATATGTATATGTATGCCAAAATAATTTCTTGATTTGCCAAATCGATTTATTTATGTTTCATCGGTTGCTTAATTTATGTAGCTGCCAAATGTGTTGGGATTTTTCCTGGGGCTGTTACAAATGTTGCTCTATGGGATTTTCCGAAATGTGAAGCCAGAAAATGAGGACAAAAAATTGCCAGAGCATGTAATAAACATCATGGTGCTAGGGACCCCTGAAGTGCATCCAGTTGACTCTCAAAATTGTCCAGACAAGATTGGTGTTAGCCAAGAGGAGAACAAGGATGAAGAGGATGAAGCTCAAGAGAACTGTGTACCTTGTGCAATAAGCCTTGAACCAAGCCAAGTGAACGTGCAGCTGGAATCACCTGTACTTGTTGTTTGTGCTGCTTGAGAAATGCAGCTTTATTCATTTGATTCACATATTCACTTTTCTCTATCCACCAGCCCAATTTCTACCGTTGTAAGAGCCTTTTGTGAATTGAAAAAATAAATTCGTTAATATTGCATTTTCTAAATAAAATCTCGTGTACAATTATGAGAGATATTTTTGATTGATTATATTTACCACTCTCAAAATATACATTTGGTCATAAATACTCCTTATTGTATAAAACGTACCAAAAAGGTCCAATTAACGTAATATGGTTTGTTAAATCGTTAGGCTAGTTCTGACTATACTACATAATTAACCCCTAAAAAGCCCATATTCTGCAATATTTGCAGAACACGCACGCAACGTAAAGCTAATTAAAGAAATCAAAAAAGAGAAATATCGCCACGTGAAGATGTGATGTGTGTCTTGGTCTCCAGACACATCTTCAGATTGACGGTACACTTGTTCTTACACATGGACTAAAATTAGTCATTGATATGGTTGTTATTTTAATGAAAGAATAAAATGAGAATTTTATTTACAATACAATTGCGCACCTAGTGAAAATACACGATTTACGAGAGGATTTTTGGTATGTATGAGATGTCAAAATCAATGAATAGTAGATCTCCTTAAAAAAATAATATTTTGAGTATTTATAGTGGTGTTAGAAATTATGTAGAATGGTAATGTGTATATGTTTATTGTATCACTTGCATGTAAAAATTTACTTTTTTATCGTTGTAAATAAATAAATACTACCAACATATACATCATGTAGCCCCTCACTCTCAAATGAGTTACTAGATAAGTCTAATAAGTCATCTAAGAGTATTTAAGTCTTTGATTTAGATTAAATAACTATTTGAGCTAATATTTAATTGTTAATGGGTCCAAGATGTGTTAACCAAGCCTAATATTATTGCTGAAAGTGGCCCAAGTTGTTGGGTCAGGTGGTAGGGAGAAGGTAGGCTCGAGCTCAAGCCCGCGCCTGGTGCTTGCGCCCAGGCGTGGACTCCGACTCGCTAGCTCGAAGAACCTCGAGCTGGCGAGGCAAAGGTGGGTTCGTGGCTGTGCCTCAAGCTGGAGCGGCCTCCTCGAGGTTCCAGCTTGAGGCACATGCCTCGAGCGCAATGGTTGGCGAGCCCGCGCGTGGTGCTTGAGTTTAGGCGTGAACTCGGACTTGGACTCGCCAGGTTGAAGAACCTCGATCTGGCGAGGTAAAGTTGGGCTCGAGGCTCCTATTCTCAAGTGCAGGGGCTAGCGATCCATGCAGTTTTGGGGAAAGCACAATGTCACGCGCTCTGAGTTTTGAACCCAGGTCAAAAAGATGAAAAGCGACAACCTCCACCTCTCCATCACTCCACCACCAAGTATATTTCAATTTTTTTTTTATTATCATTCTTGATAACTACGCAAATTGTCACGGTTTTATAGTGATTTAATTTTTCTTTTTAAGCCAAAACATTCCTAATCATGTGAATTTATTGCATATTCAGCTAAAAAGGGATGATATGAGATAAAGATGGCAAAAATCAAGCTAAAACTTGAAATTGAAGGCATAAAAAAGAGAAGACAAGATTTCAAGGCAGTTTTGCAGGATTTGACTAAACGTGCCTACGCTTAGTGATTTGGTCAACACAGATGAAGAAAGAAAATGCGTGATTTCCAAGGAATAATGTACTTAGATTTGGAAAGAATTCCTCAAAATATATTATTTGTGATTTATTTATCTTTTTAGAACTAATCATGTACTTACCCACCCTACGTTTAGATTCGTATGATACTTTTATTATAAATTAGGGGGGTCTCTTCATTTGAGGATGATCTTGAAATTCGATAGAATACTTTATATTCATTAGCTTATTTCACTCTCTCTCTCTCTCTCTCTCTCTCTCTCTCTCTCTCTTTTAGTTTAATTTATAACCGGAGTTAATGGAATTCAATTTTTTAGTGTGTTCTTCCATTAACATGTCCGGCTAAATTTCTTATTTTCTAGTTAAGGTATGGTGATTGCTTGATTTGTAACATATTGTGAGATCTAATTTGCTCTTTTTACACTTATTTAATGAATATTCATGCTATTCTCTGTACTTTTATTACAAACATCTGATTTTTGAATAATATTACCAATTGTTCATTATCAAGAAGGTTTGCTAATTGGACTTTACAAATCTGTGTAATTGTTTGTTTAGTTCAATGCTTAGTAGCAACGTAGCATGATTAATTATGTTATAGTAATTAGTTATGTTATGGGAATTTGCATAATCTAGTTTAAACGAATTATCCTCATAGGAATTTGTTGATTAGAATCAGGCTTTTCTAATTCTTAACGCTGTTAATAGATTAAATCTTGTGGACGTTCCTAGAGTTGTCTGTTAATTAGGGATTCGGCCAACGGTCTTACCTTGGCTGACGAAAAGGTAAGGAAAGGTAAGATTGTTAGGTCGTACCAACAACTATAACTGATTTATTTGTTTATGTAAGTGTTATTTTTGCATCAATGAACAACTCATAAGAATCAAGCATGATCCCGACTTTAACCGGAAAAGCCTTCTCCCATATTCTCATCAGGTAAATTTTGACTGCTTTCTAGTTTATTAGTTTTTTTTATTTTTTCTTTTTATCCTCAAACACCCCCCCCCCTCCAATTATTTTCTATTTCTACTTAAAAAAATCAACTTAAAACCAGTCTCTTTGGAATCGACCCATTTTCACAAGTATAGTAGGAATTATTTTTAGTGCTCTCAGCACCCATCAATTCTCTATTAATAAAGGTTATTCAAAATTCTTTTATATGTTTTGTGGGATTTCGATATCGTCTTCAAGAGATGAGACTCCCTATCACACTAGAGGATTTTTATGTGTTGTGGATCGTGCAATCCGTCGCCAAATTGTATTCCTCTAATAATGATGAAAGGTATTTTTATTTCTATCCTCTTTTGGGGTGTAATTAAATTTTTTTTGTTTTGTTTTTAGAGAGGTTTGCCTCTTCTCGACTACGAGGTGGGTGAAGAAGAGTAGACAACTCTTACTTGTGGTAACGAAGCCCCCCAAGACTTTGAGGAAGGTCAGGTAGCCCATTTTTTTTCTTTTTTTTGAATTATAGGGATGTTGCCTCACGGGGTGGTTTTTTTCCAACTCATATGATCGAAAATTTTGGTATGTAATTTGACATTTATCACTTGGAATAAATTTCTTCTGACTATAAGAGGTATTTTATACTTGGGGTGAATTTATTCCGACTCACTTAGTCTGATATTTTAACGTTAAATTAGGTATTTTATACTTGGGGTGAATTTTTTTCGACTTACCTGGTCGGATATGTTAGCGTTAAACTCGACAATATTCCATATTCATAAATATAGTCACTGTATTTATTTAGTTGTTGTTTTGTTCTCTTACGGCTTATTTTCGTCAGATATTGCGTCAAGAGATGCTTTCGCTCATGGCCCGAAGTTGGGTTTTTACCAACTTCGGAAGAAGGGGGGGTAAAATTTTTCGAATCCAATATTTTTTATGAGGGGACATTGCCTCAAAGGATTTTTGATAAAATGATGTTGCCCCAAAGGATACTTCGTATCCCAAAGTCAGTCTTTTACCAACTTCAAAGGAATATAAAATTTTCGGGACAACATTATTGATGGGGATCTTAATGAACTTACGTATATAAGGTCCCGGGGCAATAACAACTTTTGCCATAGGGCAATGTCAATTTTTGCCTCTAGGGTCCTCTTGAAATTTCAGGGATCTCTACGTCTAAATTAATTTGATTTGTTAGGACTACGACAAGAAAACTTAAAATTTGCATTACAATATCTTAGGAGAAATCAAAAGGGGAGAAGGATATGTTGAGCTACTACTCGAGTTTTCTCCTATTACAAGTGAATAGCCAAAAAATAATTTTTTCTGCTATGTGAACTTAGGGTCACTCCTTCGTAGCTTGCTGATCTTTTTGAGGTCATGGGATGATTCCTACTGTGGGATAATTATCATCACAAGGAGTTGACACATTTGGACCACGGTCAAATTGACGCCCTTGTGGATAATGGTTCATATATTCTTTCAAATGTCCCTGCTAGATCAATTTTTATATGTCATTGTTCAGGTGATGGCATTCCTCCGTCATGTGCCTCTATCCAGGTAAAAACGACAATACTTATCGGATTTAAGTCTCTTGGGGTTATCTTTCATCTTTATCGGCCACTGACTGATTTGTTGTTTTGCCACAACTAATATCTCTCCTCTGGATGCATTCAAGGGGGTATAGTGCGGGAATCCCATCAGAGGTAAATGTTTGCGCTCCTTGTTTCTCGATTCTTTTTCCTTTTCTTGACCTTTCCTCTTGACATCAAAGGAAGTGTTCGAAACATTAGGTTCCTCGATTCTAATATATTTTTGTGATTCCATGAGCAATATTCTAGAGAGCTAAGGGGTTTTCCAGCTATAGTTTCTTTGAATTTCCTGGTAGCAAATTTTGTTGAATTATGTCAACTCGTGATTGACATGCGGCACCTTGTGCACTGCCTCCACAAACCTTTAAACGTAATCTCTTAACGACTCTTTTTCTCTCTGACGAATGGTGAAGAAATATGTGGCCGTTTTTGGGACTTTCTTGTTCATGTAGAAGTGATGCAAAAAATGTCAACTGCTTGAGATTGGAGATAGTTCCAACTGATAGTTGGTTGAACCACGCTAAAGCATGTTTGGATAGCGTAGTGCGGAAGACCTTGCAATAGGGGCGTCACTCAAGTCGTACAAATCGGTTTTAGCATTTGTCCAAGTGTTCTTGCAGGTCCCTTGTTCCATCATATTCTGACAAATTCGATACGTTGATGCTCGCTGGAAGTGCTTCGGCTAAAATTACAGTGGAGAAAGGGCTTCGCCGAGGAGGGGCGACAACACATGGCAAATAAAGATCCTTGGCTCCCCTAGGCATGGAGGAGCTGATGATTATCGATTGTGAGGGTTTTGATTTTGGGTCTGTGCAACCTCAGGTCGAGAGATTCTGTTGTTCCCTTCCTCCTGCCTCTGCTCCTCTTCGGGAGTCGAGGATAATTTTTACTTCTACGAGGGGAAGGAGGGGGCAGGTTCACGGGTTATTGTGCTATAAATTGGGGCCACAACTTGTGCCGTCTCTAGAGTAGAAGCGTTGCGAATCAGAGCCAACAAAGCCTGTTGTGTCAATTGGATCATCGGTTCTTGTGGTAGAACTTTCAAGGGGAGTGTTCTTCTGGGGGCGCGGGTGGAGATTGTCGACGTGGTGAAGGGATCTCTCCATTGAGAGAAACTTGTTCATGAGGTAGGGAGTTACCCGCTGGAGTGACGACTGTTCGCGAGGGGGGTCTTGTTCCACCCCGTTCACTTGAGCTTTGCGGCTCATGTCTAAATCGTGGACATCACGAGCTTGGGACCTAGTTTGCATACTCAGTGCCGAGGCAAATTTTCCACAGACGCCACCAATGATGTAGAAAGGATGAAACGAAAATCTTACCTACGATACAATTGTGCACCAAGTGACAATACACAGTTTACGAAAGGGTTTTTGGTATGTATGAGAGGTCAAAATCAATGAATAGTAGATTTCCTTAAAAAAAATAATATTTTGAATATTAACAGTAGTGTTAGAACTTATATAGTGTAGTAAGGTGTATGTATTTATTGTATGACTTATATGTAAAAGTTACTTTTTTACCCTTATAAAATAAATAAATACTACCTGATAGAGATAATGTCAAAATACCTAAAATACCTTTAATGAGGGGTCTTTTTGTCTTTTTCCTCAAGATCCGCGTCTTCCTATCAATCGGGTCATGTGCGACTCGACCCGGACCTGAAAAACCATTTGAAGAACCAGGCAACAGCCGCCCGATCCAGGACGTGAGCTAGCCGGATGACGCCACGTGGCCTGTTCAACAGTATCCGGCTAAATCCTATAAATACCCCAAGACGTCAAATTACGAAATAATAAATGCTGGATTCATTCGATCTGCCTGCCTTATCGCATACTTTTTCCTCGATTAGCCTAACTTGAACGTTGGAGGGTCGTTGTCGGGGACGTGCCCGACGAGCTCACTTTGCTTGTTTATTCTCAGGATCCCAAACACTTGGTCTTGATAGGAGTTGGTCAACTGCAGTGAGGTCGCTTATTCCAAATCGCTGATTTCGAGCAAGATCACTACCAACATATACATACATCAATCATAATTCTACTCTCTCTATGATTTTTTGCTTGGACCTTTTTTTTTTTTAACGATTTTCTCCTAGATGACGATGTGGTACTCCGCCTTACCTCACCCCTTGATTATAATGGGCGAACATCACTCATTTAGAAATCGTAGGTGACAATCCGCGAACAAACTTTTGAGAGAACCGCTGCAATATCGAGGAAAACCCCATGCAAGGTCGGTGGTTTTACATTCTGTAAGTACAACAATTGATTTCAAGCGGTTTTATCGACTTTTCTTTTTCTTTTATTCACTAAGCCACCATTCCTATAGGAGGATCTGCATAAATTTGTAAAATTTTTCAAACGACTATATTTTTATAATATTTCTTTTATTAGCATTATTTAAATTATTTCCGCTATAAATAGAGGATATAATTCCTAGTTCACCTTATTTTCTCATTCTTTCGGTCTTTATGAACACTATTTTTTTTATGTGTTCTTTTATTAATATGTGTGGCTAACTCCATTATGTTGGATTAAAAACACAGGAAAGATTCCGTTATATTGTAAGATTTAATTTTATTTTTTATTTTCATTTACTTAAGTATTTGTGTTGTTTTCTAGGGGTTTATTACAAATAATCTAAATTTTGAATGATAGGATATATAATTTATTGTCAAGAAATATTTGCTTAATCAATTGAAATTTCATACATGTAATTGTTTGTTTAATCTAATCATTAGTGTTAATAATTCGTTATGTCATAATAGTAAATTATGTTGTGATGGAATGCACAATTTAAATTGAATGAATTCTCGTCGGAATTTGTCAGTTAGAATTGAATATTTCTAAGTCTTAATGCCATTGATAGATTAAATATTGAGAATATTTTCAAGTTTGTCTTGGTTAATGAAAATGTAAAGCATTGTGAGGCTGTTAGGTCATACCAATAATCGTAGTCAATTCATCTATTATGAATGAATGCTATTTTATATCGATAATCAATAGTGAAACTAATTGAATCCTATCTTTAATTGAAAAGTTCTTCTCA